>NC_056528.1:41314387-41359215 GCF_019175285.1 Sceloporus undulatus | reverse complement strand
CCTAGTCCTGATAAAGCTGGACCTGCCTGATGAACTCCCTCTCAGCCTGTTCTCTCCCTCACCAGCCAAAAGATGACAGTTATGGAGGGAGGGCGCTCTATCTTCAGGCTAGCCTCTGATGACACTGAGCCAGCCTGTTCTCTCCCGCACCGGCCAAAAGATGACAGTTATGGAGGGAGGAGCCTCTATCTTCAGGCTAGTCCTGATGGAGCTGGGCCTGCCTGGTCACTCCTTCTCAGGCTATTTAACCACAGGTTATTTACATAGCTTTAAAGCAGACAATGAAGACATATAGGGAGTGAGAAATGTCAAATGTCCTAGCTGGGTTCAGGAAAGGAAGAGACACTAGGGATCATATTGCAAACATACATTGGATAATGGAGCACAGAAAAAATTTCCAAAGAAAATCAGCCTGTATTTTAGAGATTATAGCCAAGTCTTTGATTGCATAGATCATAAAAATATGTAAAAATATGCTCTCAAAGAAATGGGTTTGCCACAAAATTTTATTGTCCTAATTTCCTGTAGTCAGGACTAGAGGCTACTGTCAGAACAGAATATGGAGAAATAGAATAGTTTCCAATTGGCAAGAAAGTGAGGAAAGGATGGATTTTATCACCTTATTTATTTGACTTGTGTGCCCAAAATATCAAATATAAAGCAGGATTAGATTCAAAGGGAAGGAGTGCTTAAAATTGGAGGAAGGACATCAATAATTTAAGATATGCAGGATGCCACCATATTATGAACACAAAATTGCAAAGACTTTGAACAATTACTAGAACAATGACAAGGAAGAAAGTGCTATGGTAGGTTTACAGTTGAACGTTAATAAAACAAAAATAATAACCACAGGTTATTTATATAGCTTTAAAGCAGACGATGAAGACATTGCAATAGTTCAAGATTTTTCCTTTCCTTAGCATTAATCAGAGTGGAGGCTGTACTAAGAAATCAAAAGAAGACTGGGACTTGGAAGGTCAGGTAGACATGATCCTGAAGTGTAAAGAAATATCACTGAGTACAAAGGATCGTCAATGCAATTATATTTCCAATTTCTATGTATGGCTGTAAAAGCTAGACAGTGAAGAAAGGTGATAGAAAGAAAACCAACTCATTTAAAATGTGGTGCTAATGAAGGGTTCTATGGATGTCATGGACTACTAAAAAGACAAAAGAATGGATCGTATAGTAAATCAAGCCTGAGCTCTCCCTAGAAGTCAAGATTATTAAACCAAGACTCTCTTACTTTGGTCATATCTATCTATATGACATAACCCACTAAAAAATCAATAATGCTTGATAAAGTTTTATTTTTATATTTATTGATTTGATCATTTTGTATGTACAGCACTGTGTACATTTACAGCGCTTTAGAAATAAACAACAACAACAACAACAACAATAATAATAAAGTAGAAGGCAGTAGGAAAAGAGAAAAACTGTATTCCTGATAGATAGACTCAGTCACAGAAGCCATGGCCCAGAGTTTGCAAGATCTGAGCAGGGCTATTGGGGACAGAATAACTTGGAGCTCTCTCATCCACAGAGTCACCATAAGTTGCAGTCAACGTGAAGGTAACTAACAATAAACTTCAGATCATTCATGAAAGTTCTTCTTGGTTTCATTCTGCACTTCTTATGCTCAAAATTTGTGCACATATGTGTGCGTGGGCATGCACACGCGCGCGCACACACACACACACACACTTTCTCAGTATATTCTTTGAAGGACCACTGTCCCAATTTCATGAGATTACTGAAGGTGGAAAATTTCCATGCAGTTCATTGGACACCTTTTCATCCTCACTTTAGATAGCTGAACCTGACAAAGGACATGTAATGTGAGAGTTTGTATCTGATATTTTAAAGAATACGGTGGCAAATACATTGTCTGTCTTACTTGTACTATACCACATATTCTGAGAGATCAGTGTGAGTATCAGTCTAGATTGATTGACTGATTGATTGATTGATTTATAAAATGCTTTGGCAGAGAAAGACAGCTTGACATCATATATGCGCATGTGAATGTTAGGGGTATGTCCCCACATTGCAAACTGCAACTGAAAAAGAGACAAATTGCATTTATTTAACATATGTCTTGCATTTATTGCAATCTGAAACAAGATACTGATTTAAAGAATTTAAAATATTTAAAGGTATAACAAAAGGAGATACAATACTGCACAGAGACCAAGTCAAGAGACCTTTTTCTGTCAACTTTGTGGGAGCAGTTTTTCTTGTGAAAATGGTTATTACCTGTATATGTGAATCTGTCCTCTTATGTTTATCCTTACAAAATAATAAAAAAATATGTTTATCTGGAACATTCAAGTGGAAGAGGAGATAAGTAATATTAGCAATGGCTAGATTTTCCACGTTGTTAATTGCTCATCATTTTGCTTTCAGAAGCACCATGAATTTCAATTTGATTACCCCATTAAGAAGGCTTTTCTTGTTTCATTTGCATTTTGCCAACAAAAAAAGGAAGCTTACCCTGAGGGCTGCTAAGGACTTACTTCCCTACTGGGAGCTAATCCATCATTGCCCAATAAATCCACAGATGCTTTGGCATTCCATACTCCCCCATTTCAATCCTCACAGATACACATAACCACAGACACACCAGTGAGATGCATGCTCAGGCCAGAATGACTTGCTACAAGCTGATACTGTTTTGGGGGTCACCACACTTTCTAATATATTACTCCTCTCTTGGACTTCTAAACCTTGAAAGAACTGAGGACTGGGGCATTTAAAGAAATGCATTGACTGCCAGGCATGTAAGAAGAGGTCTGCTGGGCCAGGTGTAGTCAAGGTATTTTCCTGCCTAGGGCAGTGCAGCAAATGGTGCCTCCGTCCATCCAAGAAAAGGTGCATAGTAGCCCAAGGCAGCCAAGTAATTGTGGCACATACTCATCTCTGGCAGTAAAATACAAAATAGAAAATATGCTATGAGGTATCCTTCTCATGCTGTCTAGGGTCAGTCCTGTTGCAGGATCAGATTAATATTCTATCCAGTCCCACACCTGTTTCCCAAAGTTGCCAAACAGAAAAGAAAAAAATGACATAGCCCATAAGTAAGACAAACTTTCTATAATCCTCTTGATTTTGTTTCCCACCAGCTGGTACCAAGAAGCACACTGCCTCTGAAACCTGGAAGTTATATATAGGCATCATATCTAATAGCACTGGTAGATTTTTTCCCTGTGAATTTGTCTAATCCTCTTTAATGCAGTTAAAGAAGCTATCTTACACATGTGCAGGTATCTGCATATCTATGTAGGAATGAATCCCTTTGATTTAAATGGGACAAAATAAATGTGTATAATGGAAATACATTACTGCCTTTATCTGATGCAGTGTGTCTCGGAGCAGCAGCTAGGATGCTTCAAAATACATTATGTTAGGAAAATTCCTTGCCAAAAAAAAGGCACAGAGGTGCATACAAAAATGCATTAAATGGGAGTAATGAACTTCATAACTTTTTGTATGGTTTATAAAATGTAGACTTGAAAATGTCCCATATTTAAGGCTAGAACATTCTGAAAGTTCGAAAGAGAGTGAATTCAGCTTTGGAAAAATAAGAAATGCAGAGAAATTTAAATGAACAGATTGGTCCACTTCCAATACCAGTGGCTGGGATGTGTATAGGAACATTATTGTATTTATATCTGTCTGTGGGCTTCTAATAAGAAGAGGAGTAATAGAAAAATATTCAAAGATGCTGGGGGTGGTGGTGGTGGAAATAAATAAAAATGGTCTTCTTCAGTATCATGAAATCCCAATGATGTTTGTTTTCACACACACACACACACACACACACACACACACACACACGAGCCTTTGAATAAACCATGAGGACTACTCCCACTCTTCATCCCAGGACCTTACCACACAGGGACTCCACAGAACATGATGAGAATGGAATTGAAGGGGCCTGGAATGGATGGGAAATGAATGGGGGACACATTTTACTTCACACAGAAGTTCCTCACTCATTCCCTTCCATTGCGTTCCCAATCCGTTCCGAGAGGACAATTTTTGAGAACTGTTCTGTTCTGAGTGAGGGACTTCTGGTGCAATAAAATGTGTCCTCCATTCATTCCGTTCCCTTCCCAGCCCCTTTGGGACCATTCTCATTGCATCCCAGGAACCCTGTGCGGTAACGTCCCCAGATTCACCCTTTCCCTGCCCCCCTGACCTGGTCTAGTAGGTGAAGATCTCCACTGGGTGTGTTCCAAAAGCTGATATACAACAACAAGGCCATCTTCCAGGGCCTCCAGCAAGGAATAACAGTCAATAGTGATCTTTACCTGTCCATGAGTTTGTTGAGAATGATGTCATTGTTTTGGTGTTTTTAGATTTTATTGTTTACAAAAAGTAAAAGCAATTACATCACCATTCTACTTTGAAAACACAAGCTAAAATACAGATTTACAAAACTCATTCAAAACTCCAAACTAAAATCTCCTTTGGTGGAAGGATGCAAGGCTGAGTTGCCCCTGAGCCCCTGGTTGGTATTGAACTCATAACCTTGTGGTTTGTGCGTGAGTGGCTGCAGTACAGGCATTTAACCTGTCAGGACTCCATAGACCAACACTGTTGCTTTTGTTGATGTTCTTCATCATCACTAAGAATGAAGAGAGCGTCAAATCAATTCTGAACCTCCAAGCTTACATAATGATTCCTGATTCTTCAATGTCTGTGTAGCTAATTGCTCTTCATTAGCCAGACCTGACAGGGTTGTTGTGAAAATAAAACATGGAGCAGGAGAACCATGTAATATGAAACCACTGGGAGAGATTTTCAGGAGGTTTGGGGTGCAGTCAATACGTGGATGACATACAACTCTACCACTCCTTTCCACCCTAATCCAAGGATGCTGTCTTGGTCCTAAATCAGTGTCTGTCATCAGTAATGGACTGGATGAGGGTAAAGAAATTGAAACGTAATACAGATAAGAAAGAGGTGCTCCTGGTCAGTTGGATCAGGGATTCAGCCTGTGTTAGATGGGGTTACACTTTCCTTGAAAATGCAGGTTCACACTTTGAGTATACTCCTGGACACAGTTTCGAACCTATGTAGCTAAGAATGCTTTCGCACATCTAAAGGTTGTGAGCCAGCTGTTCCTTGAGATGCCAGATCTGGCCATAGTGGTACATACCTTAGGTACATCCTGCTTGGACTAGTGTAATGTGCTTTACTTGGGCTGCCCTTGAAGAGTGTTCAGAAACTTCAGCTTGTCCAAAAAGCCTCACTGTTAACTGGGATAGGTTACAGAGACTATACAACACTCCTGTTGAAACAGCTCCACTGGCTGACAATTCAAAGTTTGATTGTGACCTGGCTATTTGACAGACTGTATCTCCCTGTATAAGCTGATCCAGGCTCTAACGTCATCAGGACAGGCCCTTCTCTGAGTCCCGCCACCATTACAAGCCAAAAGCCTTCTTTGTGAGAAACATTTTTGGCAGAAAAACCCCTGCCAACTTAGCTTGGTAAAGCTCTGAAAGCTTAGTCTCAGTTCTGAGCAAACAAGGTTGCTGGAACAATGTCTGAAGACTCACTGAACCAGTAGCCTTTGCTAGCACTCCTTTGACTCCTTGGCTCCTGTTCATTTGGACTACCTTCATGCTAGACTGTGAACTGCTTTTGACCTTACCTTTATCTTACCAGCTCTCTGTTTAGACATGCTGGCTTAGACTCTGAACTCTCTGGGTCTTCCTTTCTGAAATCTGTCTAGCCTGAAACAAGACATACATATACACAAAATGGGAAATGCCGTTCAACACTCACAAAAAGAATAGCAAACCAAACCAAGTAGTTGCATTTGCACTCTAAAGCTGAACTGGATTTTTCAGAAGTTTGTCGTAAGACCTGTGAACTAAATGGGCAAAGTTAGAGACAGGGCCTGAAATTGAAATGTCTCTTGTCTTCATCAACCAGTAGAAAATACTCCCTCCAGCAAAAACCACCCTCTGCTTCACCAGTAGGACTGTGTATGTTTGAGACAGTTCTCTGCTGTTTTGCTTCTAGCTTTTTCTTAGGCTATGTACACATACACATATACAATGCCATAGTTAAAAAAACAGTGAAGAAACAGGGGCATCTAATTGCTCCCATTCTTTGAGGTGAATTGCCTCATTTTCCTGTAGTATTAATACAAACTGACGTGAGCATTACAATTCAAATCGTTTGCCAGAAAATTTAAAAAGACAGCTTTTGTGAAAAGCCAGCCACTAATATTTTTAGAATAAACAAGAAGAAAAAACCAACAACCCTCAAGTATAGCATTAACCTCCATTTTACAAAGACTAAGGAGGAGAAATGTGCTACAAGCAGCAAAATATAATTACTGGATGGAAAATTGAAAAGAAAAATTTAGTCTCATCATGGTAGAGAAACACTCTATTTGCAATTATGTTAGTTAATGAGCTAGTTTTTGCCATAAACTACCAGTGGCCTGTATAGCTCCTTGTCTCAGGTTAAAGGTAACCTGTCGTACCTACTGGTGTCATGTACAGAGGTGCAACAGTGCGATTGTACATATGAACGCCTGATCATTCAGTCTTCAGTCTGCAGGCAGCATGGCATCAGGATGCATTGTTCTGGTCTCTGAATCCATGTGATGCAATGTTGTTCCTTCAAACTTAGTTTATGGTAGGTATGCTGTGTTACCCACATCTACTAGATTTTGCCTTTGTGGACAGCATTTTGTTCTCAAGTGACTTTCATTTTCATTTTCAAATACTATATTAATTTACAGTTTGTTATAACACAATATCGCAAACAGCCTGACATAACAATGTGGTATCTCACAACCCAGAAAATATGAAGGGGTAGGTGTGTTGTAGCTGTCATTATTATTGTTTGATATTTTATCCACTAACTTTTGCTTAAGTTTTTATTTTATTTTATTTTAACCTTTTTTCATCCTGTGACTTGTTTTACTAGATGAATTGTTTTGTTAGAATGTTTTGTAATGGACATTGTGCAACAGACAAGTAAAATTCTCCTAAGTGTTGGTGCAGTCTAGAATCGTCTTTTGTTTTTGGTCATCACACCACACTGTTGATTCACATTTAACTAGACTATTTTCACATGTACTATTATCAAGACAGGTGTTACCCATCTTATATTTTTTAATTTCAAATTTCCCGCCTAAATGCAGTGCTTTACATTTATCCCTCTTAAATTTCTCTTCATTTGTGAAGTGCCCAACATTCCTTTCTCTTAAGTTATCTAGTTCTCTGTTGCATTTGCTATTTCTCTTAATTCTGAGTAATCTACAAATTTCATAAGGAGGCTCTTTCTTCCGTCTTCCTAAGTTATTCGTAAAGATGTTGAAGAACACTATTCACTTCTCTCCAAATAAAGTGGAACTGTTGCCAAGTACTCTTTGGGTTAAGTTCATCAACCAGTTACGAATCCACCTAATAGTAAAATTGTCTAGCGATTCAACAATCTGCTTGCAAGAACACTATGGCGGGAACTATGCTGGTAAAACAAAACAAAACAAAACAGGTGTGCAAAACAGTTGCACTTGCTCAGAAATTTCCAAAGTGTGGTTCCTAGTGAAGGTAATTATCCTGCAAGAAAACACACATTTTGTGATGCCCTTAACTCAAAGAACCAGCTTCCGGCACCACAGCACATTCGCTGTCACTTTTGAAGCTACCACATAGGTTTCACTTCCCAGAGGTCTACATGTTCCCACACAGTGCCAAGCAGTCCCAAGCTACTGAAAGACCTTTAGTCGCAGCAAACATCCTCTGGGTTTGCTTATCCCTCTGAGCACCTGAAACGCACTCCAACATGGCTCTGGAGGAGCTAAGCAAGCTTTAGCATAGCAGAGAGGCCTGCATCTGTGGTAGACTCTTTGACATTTTGCTCCCCTGTACTAAATAGTGTCCTTGTAAGCAAATACAGACAATAACATTATGAAGCAGGAAACATTATATAATATGAAAAGGTTCAAAAAGTAAGTGATAATGATTAATTAACAAAAGCACATCAGCCAGGACCAAACTTGTCAGGATACTTCTTGTGAAAGTCCCAAGCCAATTTAAGAGCAGGAACATGTATGTCATCCTCCCACTCAGAAAGTCCACAGGAACTAAATAAAAGAAACGGGAATAATGTACTCTTTTGGCAGGGGGATTTTAATGATGTGGTTAATCCAGGAAGGGGCAGAACTTAAATTAAGAATCAAGGGAAGCTTCCAAAAACATTCTTTGAATTAATGGAAGAGCTGAACCTAGAGGATGCATGGACATATAAATATGGAAAGACCAAAGGATTTATGTTTCTTTCAGACTGTCCATCAGTCTAATTCCAGAATAGATTTGTTCTTAATTTCAAAAGAATTTAAGACTAAAATTAAAGAAATGGACAATCTGTTAACATGTGTTAGTTAACACTAGGGTGAATTCTGTTTCTGTGGACTGTAGCAGTTCAATTAGGATAGTATTTGTTCCTGGTGATTTATTCTTCCCAATTTCTCTTATTGCAGCTTCCACCTCACTTTCTAGAATCTGGGGTTCATCTTAGTATGATTCTTTCTTCCATGTTTCATTCCTTTTTTATCTCTTTTATATAAGTGTGTATTGCATCCAGGAATTCTCCAGGAAATCTCAAAAATTATTTACAGTGCCTTTTTATTATTTATTATTAATAAATAATAAATAACAATGTATTATTAACAAACTCTCATGTTTTGTATTTTTTAATTGAAATTTAATAAAAATTATAAAAAGTAATTCCATTGTGGGACATGAAGTGAGAGGATTAGCAGGAACAAAAAGGTGCAGAGAATTAGAGGAATTAGCTGAAGTTGTCTTTTTATAGGGAATGAGAAAACAGACAATCCCAGGAATTGTCTAACAAAAAAAGTCTGAATTTTTTTTTGTTTTAGCTCTAGCCTCAAAGCTGAGCTTCTGAACAAGACCAATATTGCACTGATTTAATCTTCTTGGCTTCCCTTTCCCACCAACTAAGATAAGAGGTAGATAGTTCTGGTTGTCTCTCTAGTAGGTTTAGAAGGATGGAGCTTAATATAGAAAGTCCATTTCTAGACAGAATAAAGGGGAGGTAGGAAAGAGAGAAAGGGAAATATCCTTCGATTTCACTGTCCTAAAAATTCAAGGAAAAAATAAAATCTAATTTTCTATTTAGCTTTATTGGTTACATGTATTTCTCTCTCTCTCTCTCTCTGTGTGTGTGTGTGTGTGTGTGTGTGTGTGTATAAACTATCACAGATTATCCACTACTGTTTATACGTTGCATAACTGTATCATGTTATGAACTGCATTCTAAATTACTTTGACCTATGGTATTACAAAGGGATCATATGTGAATATCATAAACAAACAAATGAATAACAAATGGACCATCTAGGATTTATTTCAAGATATAATTACAAAATATTCAGAACTTGTGTGCAAGTTTACACAAGAACAAAGGTCTGTCTGCTCCAGTGTCCAGCTAGATTTCTGTAAGAAGCCACAACTAGGAAATGAAACAATGGCCTATGTGTGTTTCCAAGCTGTTCTCTGAGACATTATGTCTCTGATACTGAGGAGCATCACTTCAACTAGTAGCCACTGGTACCAAAGTATAGATATGCACTAGATATGACAGCCAGTATGTTGTAGTGGTTTGAGCATTAGATTCTGACTCAGGAGATCAAGGTTTGATTCCCTATTTAAGCATAAAACCCACTGGCTGACCTTGGACAAATCACACTCTCTCAGACTCAGAAGATGGTAATGGCAAACTTGCTCTGAAGAAACCTATTACAAAAATCCCTATGATAGATTCACATTAGGATCACCATAAGTCAAAAGTGACTTGGAGGCACACAACAACAACATAAAAAACAACAACAAGACCAAACTTTACCATTTTGTTGATACAGCATGAGTAGCCCCTTTAAATCTTTGCTTGGAAATTCTCCCATTTTGCAATATTTCTCCATATCTCACTAGTGCCAGAAGCCTCTAAATACTACACCCCTTATTCTTTTCCCTCATTGTATTAAAGTATACAACCACCCCATCCCTATCACATAAATTGAGCCTTCATTTGATTTGTTTTCCCAAATGTCATTTGGAGCATGCTGATGTTTTGACCACAACTGATTTCAAAATAAAAGAAGTTGGAGAGGGTATAAACAACAAGAAGAAACAAAAAAAGCCTTTAAAGTAAAGTAAACTACAATCTAACATTCAGCAGTGCCTCATAAACAAAAGGGATAGTGTTAATCGTATATAATTATCCATTATAGTGACACAAAGATTACACAAAGATTAGAACACATTGGCCAAACAGACAACCATGTTATGCAGGTATGTGTATGGGAACAAAATACTTACTCCTATGTACTACAGTATTATTATAAGGAAAACACAGTCGCTCATTAATAAGAAGTCCCCCTGAATGCCATGATCCCTCAAAAGATATTGAGCCATCATTTTTACTTACAAGTTATTACACCTCCCAGCACTTGCCCCTTGTGTATGTCAGGCTCCATGTGACCACAACTGTCAAATTCCACAGCCTAATTGATGTATTTTTCCCCATGCCAATAACCTGCTGCTAGAATGGAGGGAAATAAACCCCTTGACATCTTTGCCAATAAATGTGAAGATTTCTTCATGTTGAGAAGATTGTACTTCAAATATCATCAGAACATAATCCAAATATTTCTACCACAGCCCTCACTTTTGACATTGTTGTTAACCATGGTGAACACATATTTCAGCCTTCATCAAGTAATCTTTTGCAAATGGACAAGAAAGAACAAATACAGCCCCAAGTCCAAACAAATCTTACCAGTTCCAGGAACACTGAATCACAATCACTGTCAATTTGTCTGAGTGTTAGCATGTTAACCTTGTGTGCAACCCTCCCCCTGAAAAAATACTTGCACGTCCTTAAGGATTCTTTTTCAAGCATGCCGGAACATTCTTTAACAAATTTAATACTGATCCCATACAGGGCTAGCAGGGAGATAATATGGAAAAGTTAATTTAGCCAACAAGATCCCTAATATGAGCTAAAATATCATATTAATCAATTGTATAAATAATACCTTCAATATTCCCAGGCATCTCATACTGGGCACCTTTGGACAACATGAGAAAAGTCCAGTGCTGGAGCCATTTGCTCCATTTGTTGTTTTCCTCAAGTCAACCCTGACTCATGGTGATCCTATGGATGAGACATCTCCAAGCCCCATGTCCTCCACTGTTTTGCTCAGGTCCTGTAAATTCATACCTATAACCTCCCTAATTGAGGGGCTGTGCAGAGTGCCTCTGAAGGGGTGGCCTGCAGCCGCCTCCATCTTCACCAGATCAGGGTTGCGGCAACTACATGCTGCAGCCCTGATCTGGCCTTTCCACAGTGCAAAAAGGAGCTGCAAAAAGTGGCTCCTTTTTGCGCCCTGGAAAGGGTGCCGTAGTTACCAGCACCGTGGCTTTATGGTGCTCCTTTGGCACTGTGTCATCTAAAGACCTCTAAGGAAGGAGACTCCACTACACTCCCACTATACTACTACATCTCCATATTGAATTTCATCTTATTAGCTTTGGCCCATCTTTCTAATCTATTAAGGTCATTTTGAATTTTGATCCTGTCCTCTGGGGTATTAGTTACTCCTCCTAATTTGGTGGCATCTGCAAATTTGATAAGTATGCCCCCAAAGATGTTGAATAGCACTGGGCCCAGGACAGAGTCCTGTGGGACCCCACTGGTCACTCCTCTCCAAGATTAAAAGGAGCCATTGTTGAGCACCCTTGGGCTTCGGCCAGTCAGCCAGTTATCAGCTTGCACCTCCAGTTCTCCCTGTTTTAGTGCAAAGTGCCAAAAAACTGTTATCATGGTCTCTCACCATTGGAGGTCATCACTTCCACCATGTGGACAGTCTGAGGGGGTGGAGGATTCTATGCTAGACTAGTTGGCTGCATAGTCTCACCTACTATGGTTTTTCTTATATACTGAAGTGAAAAAGACAACATGTTTCACACAGTAGATCATAAATACTTCATTCACAGGGGGTTCAGTTTCACATTCCCACACTTCTCCTCCTACCACCTGTCTTTTCTGGCTGCATAATTTGGTTGGATCACACCCTTATGGACAATGTCATCAAAACATGTTCACCATCATAGATGTGTCACCAACTTTAAGCAGAACATAATATGGTTAGCAATTTAAGCTAACCATGTGGGCAGAAAACATAAACTACAGATAGGCAATCCCATGCTTTCTTCATGGATTGACAATTCCCATAATCTCTGACCACTGGAAAAACATATGCTTTAAGAAAAATAATACTTTATGAAACTTGTAGTCCAAAACACATGAAGAGCACAAGACATTATTAGCAGTGGTATGAGGCCTATAATAGTCAAAAACAATAATCTATACCCTGGATTCTGAAATGGTTGGGTGCAACCCTCAAGGAAGCAGGACAGTTTCTCAAAGGAACACAGAGCTCAGGCATTGGTTAGATTGGAACACTTTTTTCAGTGTCCCCTTCAGCTCAGACCGCATAGTAGGGAATGAAAAAGGAAGAGAAGGAAGTCAGTGTGAAGCTGTGGTAGGGAGGCTGGGGTTTGTGTGTGCATGGCAGTGGTTTGAGTAAGGGTTGGAGCAAAAGCCATTGCCCTCATTCCTCCAGACACACAAGCTTCAAGGGGAGCACCAGAGATTATCACTTTCACTCAAGCAGGCTGCCTTGTACACATTCAGCACACTGATAAGCAAGTGGCCTCTGGAAATTTCACACACTTCAGGAGAAATGGTTTCTATAGCATGAGGAAGTACTTAAAATGTACTCTAAATTTTTATTATTCTGAAATCAGTAAGAGACACTATCCAAATAAGGAAACATAGAAGTCCAATGGGACCACCCGACTTACCAGGCCGGTCCAGTTGCTGGGGCCAGGGACAGGCTGGATTGCCTTTGTCTTGGAGTGAGAAGATGTGACTTGCCCAAGGTCACCCAGTGGGCTTCCATAGCTGAACATGGATATGAATCCTGGCTTTCCGGAGCCCTAGACCAGTACACAGACTACACCATACCGGCGATTTAAAAATATATATACTTCAGCATTACATATGGATAGCTGTGGATACCATTAATTAGGATTACATACAGAGAGCAAACTAAAAACAAAATATGTTTATTTACTACATCAAGTGGGGTTGGGGAACTTATGCATGTAAATATAAAGGAGTCAGTGGGGGGGAAGGAGTTTGAGAGCCACTGATCTATACCACATGTCAAATCGGGACAGGCTCTCAGACTTGCTTATATATCCATACATGTTTGTCAGTACTACTAAGAGAGGTAGACTCCGCTATCAAATTTAACAATCTAAAAAGATACAAAAGGCTTTAAGTATCAATCCATGCCCCAGTCCTAGAAATGAAAAATTATTTAGGTGTGAAGTAACTCCTTTTACTGTTGATGTGAATCACATTTGCATACATCACCTGTAACTCTATTTCTGTCTGTTTCCTACTTTAATCTGCATTTTAAGGGTTGCACAACAATTTGCATTTAAAAGTGAATCTTTAAACATGTTTTCTCTTGAACTGAACATTTTAAGTAATTCATGATATGTTCTTTTAACCAAGAACTACTTTAGAAAATTTGGGAAATCTGAAGGTAGATGTATGTGGCTAACTTCTAGTTCCCATATTAGTGTAACAGGTATAGATGAGGACAGTTTAAATTGGAGTTTACACAAAATGAATGCCAAATAAATAAATAAATAATGCTTTATTTAATTAGTATACTTTGGTTTTTATTTAAAATCTCTTTTTTATTAACTCATTCAAATAAAGGCAATGTTATCCATTTTAAATGTATTTTATAAATCATGTAATAACACACACACAGAGGGCAAATTTATCCTTTAATGACTTGCTCAGCATAAGGAAAAACAGTTCATTTCCTGGGGCATTTAAGATAACAGTATCAGTCACCAACCATGTGCTCCACAAGTAACAATATCCACAGTCTTCCCAAAGACTGAGAAGGTAAAAAGAGAGGAGGAGGGATCTGTGCTTTTCTGCAGTCAAAGGCATTACAGCAGATGTTCTTTAAGATTCTTTGTCATCCTTTTCATTTGTAATACCAAAGAAACAGCTCCCTCTATTTTATGAGAACACAAATCCAGTGACCTGCATCTGTCCTATCTGCATGGTTGATTTCAGTCCTATCCTGAAAGTGTAGCTATAGTAAGGCAGACAGGTGCCAACACACACAATTTTTTCATGGTTCTTATTTACTCTTCTTAGGGGCATTCCATAGATAGTTACAGAATTACATTTTTTGTCAGCATGCATTTCCAGACATGTTTCCATTTACACTGTCTATCTTTGGATTAATCTGCATTCGAACAGCTGTGTCAGAACTCTTTTGCCAGATACATTTCAGAGAAAGGGGAAACACAACTAATTTGGGGCTTCTTTCTCCTAAAATCATAGAATCATAGAGTTGGAAGAGACCACAAGGGCCATCCAGTCCAACCCCTGCCATGCAGGAACTCATAATCAAAGCACTCATGATAGATGGCCATCCAAACTTGGTTTAGAAACCTCCAAAGAAGGAGAGTCCACCATTCTCCAAGAGAGTTTATTCCACTGTCAAACAGTTCTTATGGTCAGTAAGTTCCCCCTAATGTTCTGCTGCAATCTCTTTTCCTGTAGTTTGCATCCATTGTTTCACATCTTGGTCTCTGGAGGACCAGAAAACCAGCTTGCTCCATCCTCAATATGACACCCCTTCAAATATTTAAACAGGACTATTAAATCACCTCTTAGTCTTCTCTTGCTCAGGTTAAACATACCTAGCTCCTGTACTCTCTCCTCATAGGGCCTGGTTTTCAGAGCCTACACCATTTTAGTCACCCTCCTCTGGTCATGCTACAGCTTCTCAATATCCTTTTTGTATTGTGGTGCCATGAACTGAGCACAATATTCTAAGTGAGGCCTGGTCAAAGTAGAACAGAGTGGTACTATTACTTCCCTCTATCTAGACACTATACTTCTATTAATGCAGCCAGGAATCACATGGGCCGTTTTAGCTGCCACATCACAATGTTGACTCATGTTCAACTTGTGCTGTACTAGGAACAGATGAACTACATCCAAGATTATTAAAAGAACTGGCATATGTAATCTCAGAGCCATTGGCAATAATTTTTGAGAACTCCTGGAGAACAGGAGAAGTCCCAGCAGACTGGAGGAGGGCAAATGTTGTCCCCATCTTCAAAAAGGGGAAAAAAGAGGATCCCAACAGTTATCAACAAGTTACTCTGATATCAATACTAGGAAAGGTTCTGGAGCAGATCATTAAACAGAGAGTCTGTGAAGGCAATACCATAATCACAAAAAATAAACATGGGTTTCTAAGAAACAAGTCATGCCAGACTAATATAATCTCCATATATATATATATATATATATATATATATATATATATATGGAATGCTATAGATTTAGCATATCTTGATTTCAGCAATATTCTTGCAAACAAGCTAGTAAAATGTGGGCTAGAAAATGTAACTGTTAGGTGGATTTGTAATTGGTTCACTGGCCAAATCGAAAAGATGCTCAACAATGGCTCCTCTTCATCCTGGATAGAAGTGAATAGTGGGGTGCCACGGGGTTCTGTCCTGGGTCAAGTGCTATTCAACATCATTATCAATGAGTTGGATGAAAGAAGAGAGGGCATGCTTATGAAATTTGCAGATGATTACAAATTATGAGGAGCAGCTAATACCCCAGAGGACAGGATAAATGTTCAAGACCTGAGTAAATTAGAAAGCCGGACCAAAGTTAACAAAATGAATTTCAACACAGAGAAATGTAAGGTACTGCACTTAGGGCCCAAACAGACAGGCTAAAATAAAGCTGCTTTGGGTCACTTTGGAGGTATGCTGTTTAAATGACACTCACATCTTTAGAGGCTAGAAGCTGTGCCAAAGCTGTGCTCCAGTCCTTAGAACTGGAGCATGGTTTTGATGTGGCTTTCAGACTCTTAGGATGCATGCATCATTTAAACAGCATACCTCCAAAGTGACCCGAAGCATCTTTATTTTGACCTGTCTATTCAGGCCCATAAATAGAAAAAAATGAAATGCATTCAGAATAGGTGCCCATAGCTGGAAAGCTATAGAAACCCATTTTAATGATATTCAGCAGTGGCCCACATCTGTTCCCCAGTTTATTATATTCAGTTAATGGAAAATAAAACAAGCCATTTCCTAATATTTTGAACTTATTCCTGAACCAAGCAGAATAAGGCATGAGTGAGATTGGCAGGGCTTCCTTCCTTCTTTGTCATGGTGACCAGAATGCTACATTTGCTGCCATTTGTGATGACTCAGGGCAGAATGAGTCAACTGATTTAGCCCACCGTTGTGGTGAGGAGGGCAAAGGCAGACTTTCAGTTGTTTGATGCCTTTAGCTATAGGAGACAGCAATAGATCAGATCTAGTTGCCAATGCAATCAGCTTTTGTATATATCCTGGGCTGGTCCTCCTGTCTCTGGCCCACATAACTTGCCATGTGAATGAAAAGAAGGGTACAAAAATAACTCATTCTCTCTCCCTCCAGCCCTCCCTCCATGGCAACTGTCATCTTCTGGCTTGGGAGGGAGTGAAAAGGCTGGTCCATTTCCATCAGGGCTAGCCTCAAGAAGAAGAGCCCTCCCTCAATGGCAACTGCCATCTTCTGGCTTGGGAAGGAGTAAAAAGGCTGACCCCTGCTGGCTGATTAATCTAACATTTCTGTGGCTGCCTTAAATTTATATCTCCTTTCAGATAACCATTGAAAACCACTAAACTCTTATCTGGGTTCAAAGCTAGTGAGATTTGCTGGCATCACTCATTATAGATATGTAAAATGCTTCATATGCTAAGACATTTTTTTACAAATAATAGTCAAAGATAATAAACTTAGTTGAATAGCCAAGCACAAGTGCTTTGAAGCAGCATGGAAAGTTCTGGATCACTTCATTTTATTGTGCACACTCATGAATTTTATCTGTGTATGCAGTACACAAAGGCAATTTTATGCCACAGTAATAATTTCACAAACGCAAACTCCTCTAGTTCCCTAAGGAATGCTCTGACAGTTTTCAACTCTAGGAGAGGACAGGTGCTGTCCTAATGCTTTTAAAAAATCATATGCATTTCCAATAAACAGTATGATTTGAGATCCCTTGCAGAGTTATAAGTACTAACAAGGTCGATAGTGTACCCTTGAAATCAATGTAAGCAGCAGAGCGAACTGGTCAACAACCTAGTTTTAAACAATATTTTAAACTAAAATGGAGTTTGAAAAGAAACTCAAACTGTGGTCAAGTTGTAAGAGAGCATCCTTCAACAAGTACCATCAAATAATAGGATTTATTTATAATGGCCTATCTCCATTAGGGGTAGCCTCAAGAGGAAGAGCCCTCTCTCTATGGCAACTGTCATCTTCTGGCCTGGGAAGGAGTGAAAAGGCTGACCCATCTCCATCAGGGCTAGCCTCAAGAAGAAGAGCATATTTTTATTTTTATTTTCATGTATTTTATATTTATGTATTTTATTGCTGTAACCCGTCTGGATTCCTTGTAATTGGGCAGGCTATAAATAAATCATTTATTATTATTATTATTATTATTATTATTATTATTATTATTCACCCCATGCCCCCCTGTTGGACTGTTGGGTTAGTGTATGTTGAAATTACATTCATTGGAGTTGTCACACTTTCATTGCTTTTGCTTTGCTGCACTTGTTTTGGTGCAAAGATGCACATTTTCCGGGCGAAATTGGAATCTCCTCGCTTCCTTTTACTCTGTTTTTTAGCCCTGGAATGTGGCTTCATTCCATTTTCCAGCTGCTTTCAATGTATGCCCCACCTTGAAAATGGTTGGAAACCACTTTATTTAACCCATCTGTTTCACCCTGGAGTCTGGAAAAAAAGCTAACTTGACATCTGTAGTCCAACAGGTGACCCATTGTTGGACCACAACTCCCACCATGTCTCACTGTGGCCCATATTATCAAATCTGATGGCATTGAAGTCCAACAACACTGGAAAGAGTGTCTATTATCCTCTCCTGGAAGGTTGAATAGAGTGTAATTCTAGTTTGAAATAAATGGAAAAGTTTATGGAATGCACCAAACAGCTAATGAAAACCATCTTGAATAAGGGGAGGTGGAGAACCAATATCTCTCTAAGCAACCATTCCCCTTCATTTTCATCATTGTCTGCTGGTCAGCATAGAAGAATCAGGTTTAATAGTTCTATTTCTTTAGCTAAAGGAAATACTGCTTTCTCTAAGCAAAAGCATGTCTCACTTTAGGAAGCAGACAAATAAATAAACAGAGAAACATGTATTACTGATATGCTGTCTCAGTCCAGTTTAAAAGGAAATGTGCAAAACTGCACAGAGGGCCCCGCCAGTTTGGTGTTTGCATTCACTCTCTTGTACCCTGGAAAGACGGTGAGCATGAAGTTGTTCTGACTCAACTGGGGGAAGAAATTGATCTGGTGGCCTAATTTTCTAATCTAAGCCTGATCCATACCCTTCTTGATACAAAAAGTAATGATCAGTTTGAATGGGCTATTTGTTCCCTTTAGTTGATGAGCTGTGCTAAGGATACACTTCTTTCTTCTGTTTCCTCATTCTCTTTTCTCTCATTTTCCTCTGTAATGACTCTTTGACAAGAAAATGTTTTGAAATCCAAAGCTATTCCTGCTTAATCTACTATTTCTCCTTTATCTTCACCAAGGTTGTCATCATGGGAAGGCATCCTCAAGCAGTGAAAGCCCTTTGAAGCAACTGCCAAGGACCTTGCACTCAAGGAGGACCTGCTGCTAATCTTTGCCCTACCTTTGCTCCCTGCCATGCTCACTCACTCGGTACTTTTAGACAGAGAAGCAGGTAATGAGGAACATTTCCACCTAACACCATCTATTTGCTTGCACATTTTATTACCTATTTGAAACAAAGAGTCTAATCCTCAGCAATCAATCAATAAACTAATTAATTAAAAATAAAAATCCTATAGTGTCCTATGGTGGGGAGGAGGAAGAGTTGGAGGAAGAAGAAGGGAGGAGGAGGAAGCAGACCTTGTTGCTGCTGCTGCCACCTTTAGTGTTTCAGTCCAATGGATTGGATACAACACAAAAGGAAAAAGGTAGGTAAGGAAAAAGGAATCTGGAAAAAACACAAAACAAGAATATGTGAAAAGATACCAACCTGGGCTTCCCACCACAAAGCACTATTCAGGATGATCCATGGTTAGACGAATGGTGGTATAAATACAAAGGTTTAATAAATCAGTGCAACAACAAATAGAAATTCAAAACTTGTGAATTAAAAGAAGAGGAGAAAGAGTGTAGTTGGTTTCTCCACAGACAATTAATAGAAAGATTTAAAATTGACATTAAGATTGAAATGATAACACAAGTAAAAACAGAGCTAGAAGAAATCGTTCTGACAGGCAAAAATAAAATACTGTCTAAGCCGTATACATGTTTATGAAATCTAGACATGGAAGAAGAAATAATAAAAGAAAATATGCTAAAATGAGCCCCAAATTTCGGTTATGAAATCGAACTTAAACAATGGGAGATATGGAAAAAGAGGTTAAAATATATCTTATGTCAGAATATTAAAGAAAATACCATCTTTTGTAGATGGTATCTAACACCAGACAGGTTATCCAAAACTGGGGGGGGGGGGGGGGGTTGTAGTAATAATAATAACTTTATTACGGCCATTTGGCCAGTAACAAATGTTGGAAATGTTAAACAGAAAAGAAAACGATTCATGACATGTGATGAACCTGCCATAAAGCTAAAACATTTTGGTTGCAGATTCATGGTATAATAAACAAATTATTAGAGATAAGTATGCAATTTAAACCCGAAGTATTTTTACTTAATATGTTAGAAGAAAAAATAGAAAGTAAACATGGACGAATAATTTTTTATATGATATCTGCAGCAAGAATGGTCTACACTAAAATGTGGAAACAAGACAAAATCCCAAACATGGATAATTGGGCTAATAAAATGTTGGACATACTGGAAATGGTCAAGTTAACTAGATATTTGAATAAGGAAGACCCAGAAAATTACCTAATGGACTGGACTAAAACAAATAGAACCCTTCAAAAACCACTTAATCGATAAGAACTAAGCATATCTTCTATCAATATCAAATGTTAGTTTTATAGCATGGATTCAACTGCTCATTTTCTTAGCACTGTTACCTTTAATAATTCAGGGTCACTGTAGACTAGAAGACCTAAAAAGGGATAATTTGCCAACCATCCCAACAGTGTAATGCTGTGCTTTAGAAGAGCTTTTTGTAGACCACCACCACAGTGATTGTATGCAATGTAAGACACACTATTGTGAATTACAGGAAGGTGAAAGGGGTGTATCAGGGCTTAATCTAATCTCCAGCATGAAGCAAAATAAGGGTTAAAATGCAACCTTGTTCTTTACTCAGGCTTTGAACTTTTAATATTGAATGGATCAATGTTCTTCCAGACAAACCATTCTATGGGGACTTTTAAAGTCTAGGACATTTTTACTTCTGTTGCTGCAAATGACTTTGTTGTGTAACTCTCTTCAAGAAACCATAAAATTCCCTTTATGGATAAATTCTATTTTAGCTATGAAACAGCAGCTTAGACGGAGTGTGGCATTTTACTGGTTTTGTATTGTTTGTTTAATCTATATCAAGGATTTTGCTATTATCTGGCAATGTTTTTGAGAGTATAAGGGACTATGGTCTACTGTCATATATGCTGCTTTCCAGCTAGTTCTGTTTTTTGGCTATGGTTTTTAGTTCTGTGGTTTTATTGTGTTTTTAATTCTAGAATGTTTTTATGATGTTTATATACTGTTGTCTAAATTGTATAATGTTTTATACCCTTGATCTCTTTTGGAAAAGCGGGCTATAAATAAACAGTATTATTATTATTATTATCATCATTATTGTACTAAAATTAATAAAGATATTATAAAAAAACTATGCACAATAAACTATACACAGTAGCTGTAGCAGAAGAAGGGCCAGCAGATTAAGTTCTTCTGTTTTTCTTTTTGGTGGCCAGGTGTCTATTCAGGAAAAACCTTCTGGAAGAGATCCATTATAACAGCCTTTTAAAAGCTGTTTAAAATGGTAATCTGATGGATCTCATCTGGCAGGCTATTCTATAATCTGGGAGTGGTTGCCAAAAAAGTCCTTTGGGCAGTTGCAGACAGCCTAGTTCTTGAAGGCTGTAGCAGATTCCTCCCAGAGGACCTGAGTGTGCAGGGTGGCTTATATGGAAGGAGGTGATCCCAGAGACAGATTGGACCCAAGCCATTTAGGGCTTTAAAGGTAATAACCAACACTTTGTACTGGACCCGGAAACTAATGGGCAGCCAATGAAGAGATCTTAAGATCAGCGTTATATAGTCTCTTCTGGATATTCCTAAAACCACTCTGGTTGCCATATTCTGTACTAGATGAAGTTTCTGGATCAAGCACGAGGGTAGCCCCATGTAGAGCACATTACAGAAGTCAAGATGAGAGGTTACCAGCATAGGTACCACTGTTTCAAGGTCCCGAGCTTCTTGAAACACACATACACGCACATTTCAAAGCAGTGCTCTCACTCTTGGTACACTGTTCTGGTGCCATTGCTACAGAGGGCAAAGGGAGCCCAGCACTCACCCTCACCTGCCCACAAGTTACTAAGCATTCTTTATGATGTAGTATAAGAGGAGGTTATCGGGGGAGAGAGTGACACCATGATTTTACGGCACTGCTGACACCAAATCTAGTGATGCCATTGCCTCTGAAATAGATCATTTTCTCTTTGGACAGATAAACACAGTTAAGATGTGTGAGATCTTTAATTTTAGTGCCTTTGACACCATCTAAATATGGCGCTGGATACTGAAAGTGGTTGCTGTTAAGAAGCAAGCGAAAAGTAACAATTATGAGAAATAACATCTGGTACATCTTAGATTCCCTCACACCTATGACAAGAACCAGCCACAATGTTGTAAAAATGAATGGCAAATATATACAGATGAAAACAACTGCTACACAATGTTGTAGGTCAGAAGCTACAAATATTGTAGGAGAACAAGCCTAGGGGGGAAAGGGATCATTGCAGCACTGCCAGAAGATAAATATAAGTAGCTAAAGTAAGTATTTTTAAGAATTCAAAAAGAAGCTCCTATCTTGTGAGTTATCCCACCGAGCAATGCAGTAGGATATTAGTTGGTGATATATATGTCCACAGATAAAAGGCTGAGCATAATGTTTAGAGAGTTTCCCTGGAAAATCTTTGAGAAGTGAAGCAAGCTTCCACACATTTTTTCAAGATTCCAAGTTGATAGATTGACACTGAAAATGATATTAAATTACTATAACAGCAGAAGTAAAGGTGGATTCTAGGTTAGTATTCGTGGGAATGTAGAAAAAAGCACTCTCCGAAGAAGGTGCTTTTAAAAACAAGCTGAGAGTGGCAGGCTTCATTCCACTTTCCCTTTTCCCATACAGGATAAAGTAGCCACTGGCTGAATTCCAACAAATCTCAGAAAGTGTCTGCCAATGCCAGTTGGGCATGTGTGTCTTTGACCCTTCTCGCTCTGGAGAAGCATCATAGAATCATAGAGTTGGAAGAGACCACAAGGTCCATCCACTCCAACCCCCTGCCATGCAGATACTCTCAATCAAAGCATCCCCAACTGATGGCCACCCAGCCTCTGTTTAAAGACCTCCAAAAAATGAAACTCCACCACACTCCGAAGGAGTGTGTTCCACTGTCGAACAGCTCTTATTGTCAGGAAGTTCCTCCTAATGTTAAGGTGGAATCCCTGCCCCTGGAGCTTGCATCTATTGTTCCGTGTTCTAGTCTCTTGAGCAGCAGAAAGCAAGCTTGCTCCACAAACAGGACTGTCATAACACCCCTTAACTATCTCTTTTCCAGGCGAAACATACCCAGCATGGAGAAAACCATGCAGAGGAAATACGAATGTAAATAACAACAATAATTAATGACTAAGGGGCTCGATAGACTATCCCTAAGGGGTGGCCTGCAGTCACCCTTTATAGAACTGGATTGGGGCTGCAGCAACTACATGCTGTGGCCCCAATTTTGCCTTTCTGTGGCACAAAAAGGAGGCACAAAAACGGCTCTTTTTGCACCCCAGAAAGAGCGCTATAGCTGCCAGCACGTGGCTTTTCCACACTCCTTTGGTGCTGCATCATGTAGACACAGCACCAGAGGAATGTAATGATGCCATGCACTGCTACATTGGAGAATCATTTTATTCTCTGCCAGCAATATTCTGATTTAGTTTCATGGCTAAACCAAGGAGATTTGGGTGGGATACAGACCGCCCAGAGGCCCCAATCTGGCACTTTTCGGGACCAGGGAGAAGCGGCAAAATGCCTCTTCTTCCTGGTCCCGAAAAGGGGTGTCCTTGGGGCTTCATGCCCCAGGACCCCCTGGAAGCCGCAGCCATGGGAGAAAGGGGCCGCTTGGCCCTTTTCCCCCTGGCACCATTCCCATGGCAGTCTAGTTGCCATGGGAACAAGGCGCCCTCCAGAATGGAGCTCCATTTCAGAGCTCCTTCCAGCGCCACGGTTAGACTGCCACAAGCTGCTTGACACAGCGCGAACACATCACGCCTGCGACATTTGGACATGGCATGGCTGTGATGTCATAAAGGCAGAGCCCGTGTATACAGGGTGCCACTATTATGCCGCCGCAGCTATGTGTTAGGGTTGCAGGGCATTTGTAAAGGATGCCCCGAGGCAACCCTAGCATGCATCCAGGCCAGGGCAAAGCACCGGTCTGGATAGGGCCTTGGTGTCTAGATCAAGGGAAGTAACATTGCCACTCTATTCTGCTTTGGTCAGGCCTCGGCTGGAATACTGTGTCCAGTTCTGAGATCCACAATTCAGGAAGGATGTTGACAAGCTGGAGCATGTGTAGAGGAGGGTGACCAAAATGGTGAAAGGTCTGGAAACTATGCCCTGTGATTTAGGTAGCTGGGTATGTTTAGCCTGGAGAAGAGAAGGTTAAGAGGTCATATGATAGCCCTGTTTAAATATTTGGAGGGATGTCATACTGAAGCTGGAGCAAGTTTGTTTTCTACAGCCAGAGAACAGGACCCAGAGCAATGGATTCAAACTACAGGAAAAAAGATTCCAGCACAACATTAGGAACAACTTCCTGAGAGTTAGAACTGTTCAGCAGTGGAACACATTCTCTCAGAGTGCGGTGGACTGTCCTTTGGAGGTTTTCAAGTAGAGGCTGGATGCTCATCTGTCACAGCTACTTTAATTGTGTATTCCATGGCAGGAGTTTGGACTTGATAGTCCTTGAGGTCTCTTTCAGCCCTAAGTATCTATGATTCTAGACTGCCACCAGATTTCACATAAAGCAATATGTTAAGCAAATCTGAAAGCTCTTCCTTTGGCAAATTGTCTGAGGAATATCAAGCAAAGCCAAAAGAATGTCAAGACAACTGGTGAGATTTCTCAGGGATTTTCATATGTCCTTAATTGGAAGGGAATGTGTACCTTTTATATAATCACAATCTAAAACCTCAATTAAAGTAAAATATAAAATTACTAAGGATATTGTAGTCTGTGCAGTTTAAGGAGGAATAGTTAGAAAATGTGGAAATGGAAATAAATTAGTTTCTTTTCTCAAAATGCGTGTGTGTGTGTGTAATATATCAATTGAAAAATGAGAAAGAAAGGAAAAAAAACACTTTTGCAGCTGAAATTACGACGGGGCACCCAAGAGCAATAGACATAAATGATATTTTAAATGCAGCTATTTGTGAGGTACTTTTCTCGTGCTGGGAATAGGAAAACGGAGAGAGAGAAAATATGTTAGTTTATTGGTAAGCAAAGCTAACATGACAGCAATATGAGACTATCACAACCAAACCAGTGGGTCTATCAGGAATATTTGGTATGAGTTTTTTCGTGTGGTTTTTTTTAATAATGGATGCAGTTTCTCTTTGGGGATTTCTCCCAAAAAAAGCCATAATGAGACAAAATTTTAGCATAAACACAAAAGGAGACAGTTACATCTTTAGTGGTTTTTTGCCCATGCCTTTGTTTTATTTTATTTTTTTAAATGTTCTCTTGCTTATTTATTGTTTTTTAGTGGTGGAAGGCAATCACAGCAATATAAGCTTCAAACTAGTGTTATTCTATCAGGCTTCTTGAAACGTGTTGCCTATTATTTTCATAGCTGGTTTACAGTGTTCCTGGGGAGGGACAATTATCGGTCACCTTTCCTCAGTTGCTCTTATTACTAAACTTAAATAACAGGATGCAGAGAGATGCAGAGTGAGGGAAAGGTTCTTCATGTCTTAAAACTAAACCACCTGTCACTATAGGATAAATTATACTTGTATTTATTTTTAGCATTTCAGCACTGTCCCATAATTGAAGCTCTTTGCGTGTAAAAATTGCCAACATACAATGTAAATAATAGAAATGCAACCACAAGACGAAATTGTTAATTGCTTAAAGAATAAATTAAACATAGGTCTTAAAACTTTAAAAAGCTAAAACCTCCAAGCTCCTAGGGCTCCTAAGGAGCCTGGGATATTTTTGAGGCTTATATTTGGCTTCTGCCACACAATAAGTAAGGGTTGTCCAACAGTGGAACACACTCCCTCAGAGTGTAGTGGAGTCTCCCTCCTTAGAGGTCTTCAAACAGAGGCTGGATGGCCCTCTGTCAGGGATGCTTTGTTTGTGATTTCCTGCATGGCAGAATAGGGTTGGACTGGATGGCCCTTGCAGTCTCTTCCAACTCTATGATTCTATAATAAAATAAAATAAATTAATAAGTCACAAGTGTTGAGACTCAAGGGAAGGCCTTTCAAATATGGGGCACTACTTCAGGTCACTGGTTGACTTATGGCTACCCCATGAAGTTCATAGTCCTGTTAATAACTGGGTTCATGGGGCAGCCCAATAAATTACTAAGTATGGGCTTTCAATGAGCGAATTGGCAGGGTTAGATTATCCTGCAAGGAAGGTAAAAATAAATAATACAATATTATAAGTTACTTGCAGAGTTACACACTGTCCATGAATCTCCATGTGCCCCTATATATTATAGCCTCAAACAATTCTGTGATCACCCAGATTATTTTGACAATCTCACTTTTGCCCAGTTGCCTCGAGCCTTCACAGAACTGAGGCTTAACATGTTTGATTCAGCTGAAAGAGATGGCTTAAAAAGGTTCTGAAAAACCAACGGAGATGTATTGTTGGCTGCCCCTATTCAGAGGATCTGGTACATTATTTAATCTGTTGCCCTTTGTATAAAGATCCTAGGGCGCATTTTGTTTTTACCCTTAATCAATAAAATCTTTTCGAACGCTCAAGAAAAAGTACTCTACCTCCTTCTGGACACAGATAAATATGTGACCTGGCGCATAGCTTTGTTTGCTCTTGCTGCTAAAAAGACTAGGAAGAAATACATAGCAAAGATTGCTGTTCCCTGTAATGGGGATAACTTGATCTAAAAGGATCCAACTGTGAATTTGAACATATTCATGTTATCTAAGCTGTCCACATTTGTAAATGTTAAACTTTTGCTATCTGATACAACTTGATGTATATTGTTTTTACGGAAATTTTATGTGTATTGTATTATTACTTTGATTTTGCAGTGGCCATTGGCCAAAAGCAATAAAGTATGTATGTATGTATGTATGTATGAGTTATCTAACCACCAGCATCAACAAAAAATGGGGCATGCTAACTCTCTATTGAAGAGGAAAAGAGGGAAAGCAGAGAACTTTGCTGAGGTGTCACCATGCTTCATTACTCTCAGCTTCAACTCCCAGTTGATTCCCCCTCCTCTCTTCTCACCACTGGCAGCAGCACCAAGGGAATGTAAGTAACTACAGTTAGTGATGGAAAATGAGTTCATTGCCTTTAACAATCTCAATGAAAGTAACCTTTCCGCACTTCCCAAGAGTCACAAACAGAAGAAACATGTCTCACCTGGATATTTGCAAAGTATACCAAATGTTCTGGAAAAATAACATAGACAAACAATTGGAAAATGTGCACAATATGTGCACAAACATACTTCGGCCAATGCGGGAAATGCCTGACTTAGAAAAAAATACATAGATAGATGTGCATACTAGGAAAATGCATAAAATATGGCCGAATTTCATTATGGAAAAATACTTCAAAATTTCTCTACATGATACAAAACACGGAAGAGAAAAATGTGAGTGAGCTTTGAGGAAATATAATGAAATGGAGAATGAGGGATTTTCATATCTATAACAGCAGCTCATTCCCATCAGAAAAAATAATAACATAAAAGAGGGGGAAGGTACTACATAGGAAGGCATTGCATAGAACTTCATTTCAGTGACCAAACATGCTGTTTTTGAATCATCCACTGAAAGGAATAAAAGATAATATTTGTTCCACATTGTTTTTTCTCCATTTATTAATTCAGTCTAGGGATGGGGAAATCTAACTATTTTAGTTGAAATGAATTTCTCATTTCTCTTGCTGCAATTTCTTTTCTGCCCATATACAAATCAATTTAGAAATGGCAAACCTTATCTCTGGGGGGGGAAAAGTCAACATAAAAATATCTGTGCATTTCTCTGCATATTTTTCATTGCATACACATTTTTCCTAGTGTAGGAATGGAAAGAATAAATGTCGCTAGAATATATCACATTTGAAATTATCATGTCAACATTTTATATTTTGATATTTTTTGTAATTAAAACCACTGTAACTCTAAATATAACTGAGAGAATTTCATAGCATGGCAGGTTTTACTTTATGGCAGGTTTTACTTTATTTTATTCTTATTTTTATTCTGTGAAGGAACCACAAAGCAAAGCTGACTCCATTGGAATGAGATGATTCCGTAATTGTATGAACCCCAGAAGATGCCATATTGAATGAAAAATTGCCAAAGAGGTTGTCCAGACTGTTGCTAGAAGCCTCATAAGAGTCTTGATTAACCAAAACTATTTGTAGAGAAATGGAATGTTGTATGAGGATTCCCATTCTTGTGCCTGTGAAGGAACCCTATATTACTGTTTCACAAAGGCCGTTATCACACGACGAAAACTTGCAAGCAAACCAATGCCAATCCAATGCCATCCCAAGCCCAATCATGTGCATTCATATTAATTTGCAAGAGATTATCACATGCAATTGCACACGCAAAGGCCTCTGTATAAAGTGTAAATAATACTAGGCAAGATGGACCCATGGACTGATTCAGTATAAGGCAACTATCTAAGGCCTTGTACAGATGGGCCTTGAAGCACGTACTGAGTACATGCTAAGGTTGCCCGGGAGTGTCCTTTTCAGATGCTCCCTAACCCTAGAACATACTCAGTATGTCAAAATGGCGGCACCCTGTCTACATGGGTGCCACCATTTTGACATAACAGCCGTGTCGCATCCAAACGGTGCGGCGTGGCCATTACATCCTGGTGCTGCGTCAGGCTGCTTGTGGAGGCATAACCACGGCACAGGAAGGAGCTCCGAAATGGAGCTCCTTCCCGGAGGGCACCTCATTTCTGTGGCAACTAGATTGCCACTGGAACAGCACCAGAGGGAAATGGGCTGAGCGGCCCCTTTCCTTCCTGGCTGCAGCTCCCGGGCGGCTCCTGGGGTGTCCTGGACTATGAAGCCCCAAGGACACCTCTTTTCGGGGCCAGGGAGGAGTGGCATTTTGCTGCTCCTCCCTGGTCCCAAAAAGCACCGTATTGGGGCGTTTGGGCTGATGCTGTGGCTGCTCTGGCCCCAATACATTGCGCAAAGGGGCAGCTGCAGCCCACCCCAAATTGGCGGTCTGTATTCCGCCATAGACAGGTATTTTGCTCTCTGTTCTATATTTAAAAGGGAAGAAAAAAACCCAGAATGTGGTTTATTAAATCCTCTTCAAATAAATAATAGAATACCCCCAGCCCCCCCCACCCCCCACTATCATGGGTTTCCTTTTCCCAGGATATAAGTATGCTGTTCTACATAGGTCATCTGTATGGATAGCAGCTACTTTCTTCCAAGCAACCTCCAGCCATCTCTCCCTTCTACTTTGCATTTCTTCAAGGTTTTTGATGTTGAAATGAATTCATTTTTCTTATCAGGACTTGGTCCCCAAACACATGAAACTTTCTCAAAGAGAAAGAATGTAGCTGGTTATCCACCACTTATATTTTATTAAGAGTTTCAAAAGGAAGCTTTCTGTCTTGTGCTTGCAATTGCCAGCACAAAATATGTTTCAAAGGGCTGATTTCCCTTCTGCAGAACGATTCATAAACTTTATTCTAAGATGCCAAAGCTGTTCTTTGGGGGGTTGCAAATAGGTTATAATAAAATGGAATGAATGATTTCTTACCTGCAGTTCTCACACAGGAGGCTTCAGTAGCATTTGGAGGATAGTCATTCCCTATCTTGGCAGCAAAGCAAATGCTTTCTTCTTCATAAGGAATTTTCTCACTTGAAAAGGGAAGCTGATAAGCTGATGGTGATAGACCAGACACAGAAGGAAGATAAATATGATCTGAAATATGAGATGCACAGTACAATCTTATTCAGACATCTGCTTAGCAGTCCCATTGACTTCACTGAGAATAACTTCCAAATAAAAGTACATATGATTGCAGCCAAAGTGGGCATTTCTATTATGAATCTCCACCAGGAACTATCCTTTGGAACCCTGCAGAACGATAAACTGGGGAGTGGGCCCAGGACTATCTAAAGCCTAGAACTACACAAAAGATGGGGGATGCGACAGGAGTGGAGGCAGAGATGAAAAACAGACAGAGGGGTCATTCCCATTATGAAAAAAAAAATGAATCGCCCATCAAATTATATGACCCTCGTTCCCATTTGAAATCGGTTCTGTCCCTGGTGTGATCAGTTTCAATCCTGATGAAGTGAGGCAACTGAAAAAAATGATCTTTCCTGACACTATTTTCAAAGTGGTTCTTTTGAAATGAATTGATTCCAAAAAGTGTTTGGCAAATAGGAACTACAGATCAGAATCACATCATTTGGAGGGGGGGATGAATGGCAGAGGGTGGGAGATGTCACACACACACCGTGCTGACTTTTCCTTTTTTAATTGAAAAAATAAAAATTAATCAATAAATTGAATGTTTGATTTGCAATTACTTGCAAAGACTCTATCATTTCTGCGATCAATTAATTTAAAAAAGAAAGAAAAAAGAAACCAGGGCACTTGCCTTGCCTTCCTCTCATCTTCCTCCCCCCCCCCTTCCTTTTGCTCAGGGCCCTCACCCTGCCTCCCTCCCCTCATCCTCCTCATCCTCTTCTGGTTCTTCACTGCTCCCCTCATTCCTTGCCTTCTTCTCCTCTTGGTCCTCTGAACTCATCTCTGGCGCCTCCATGGACAAGCACCTTTGACGACGGGTGCAGTGATAGCCCAGAGTCGGGCCAGACCAAGTATGGTTCCTGGCCCCACAACAGGGTTCTCCAACCGGTCAACTGGCCGGTCACCCCCAAGGATAGAAATAGGGAAAAATAAATAATTAGGAAAATATGATATTCCAGTCAAACTGTTCCAATCCACAGAAACAAAATCAATTCTTGTGCTAACCAACATATGTCAACAAATATGGAAAACAAATGGTGAATGGTCTGGAAACCATGTCCTATGAGGAATGACTTAGGGAGCTGGGGATGTTTAGCCTGGAGAAGAGAAGGTTAAGACGTGATATGATAGCCCTGTTTAAACACTTGAAGGGATGTCATATTGAGGAGAGAGCTAGCTTGTTTTCTGCTGCTCCAGAGACTAGGTCCTGGAGCAACGGATGCAAGCTCCAGGAAAACAGACTCCACCTCAACATTAGGAGGAACTTCCTGACAGTAAGGGCTGTTTGACAGTGGAACACAGTCCCTTGGAGTGTAGTGGAGACTCCTTCTTTGGTGGTTTTTATGCAGAGGCTGGATGGTCCTTGAGGTCTCTTCCAACTGTATGATTCTATGATTCATGGTGACTTTTTCGATGAGACATCTCCAAGAGTCCCTATCCTCCACTGCTCTGCAAGGGGTTGGACTGTATGGCCCTTCCAACTCTATGATTCTGAGGTCAAGCAGATGGGGCAAAAGGAGAGGCCAGAGGCTGCTCCCACCCCAGTCACTACAGGACCACATTCACTGGATGCCACAGTCTCGAAGGTGGCCGCTCCCATGTTCACAAACAGAAGCCAGCAGGAGCAGTTTTCTCAGCTTCTTTTGCAGATGCAAAATCAAACTTTTTCATCTTATTTTGCAAACCCAAGCCTCAACTTATTTTTAAGGCTTATGTGAACTATCATAATAACTACAAACCAAAATAACCACAAACACATGTCTCTTAATTTTAACATACTCTCACATCATCTATCATCATCTAATTTAGCTACCGTTCATTTATTTACCACCTCTGTTGCTGATTTTTCACAGCTGACATTATCTTTATGAAAATGGCTTCCTAAGTTTATGGTGCAGAAACACGATTTGCAATCACCTGGCTGGCTCAATCTATTACCACATGTTACAAGGAATAACCTTAAATGGTCTTAAAGTCATGGTGCAATTATGGAATGCCAACTTGCAGAATGTTAAGTAACACCATCTGCTGGGGTGCAGGGTCTGGTAAATCATTCAAAACTTTGTGTAATATTAATAAAATTCCTTCTGTCTAGGAACTGAAAAGTAGCAAAGATGCGAACAGAAATTGACTGAAACAGGCCACCGATTCCCAAACAGTATTGCAGAGAAGACTTAAGAGGGAAGGAAATATGCCTTGAAATATTAAGGAGCCATGTTGGAGGAAGCCAACTTCTAAACCTGTTGGGGAGAGGAAAATGAATGCTGCAAAGAGCCCACTTCTTTCTGTCATGTGGGAAGTAACATGACTCCATGCAATGAAGCTTTGCATGATATGACATGAATGTGATTTGCATTATGACAACATGTGACTTGTATTATGGTTAACAGCTATTATAAACTGTTGGGAGAAAACTAAAAGCTCACTATAAATTTTGTCCTCTTTTTCTGACAAATTTTCACTTTTTTTCATATTTGGAAATAACAGAAGGAATTTGGAGATCTTAAAGAAAATGAAATGTGGGAAAAAACAAGATGAATTGATGCATCTATGTACCCATTCATTTATCCAGGCATTAGATTTGAGTTGCTTAATTCTTGAAAATCTGGATTCCAATCCCAATGTATTTGACAATATTTGGGGTGCATTTAAATTTCTTTTTTCCTAACATGTTAATCATCTTCAGTACAAGGCAGACACATACAGCTTGGCCCTCTTTATCATAGGTATAATTGTACCTATTATGTGCCTGCTTCTATTTCAGTTATGACTCAGGACTAAGGGAAACCTAAAAACATCACTGTATACTATAAAAGTTCACATTATTAAAAGCACTGATTGGAGTGTGGTGGAGTCTCCTTCTTTGGAAGTTTCTAGACAGAGGCTGGATGGCCATCTGTCAGAAATACTTTGAGTCTGTATTACTGCATGTGAGGGGATTGGACTCATGGTGACCTTTTGGATAAGACATCTCCAGGAGTCCCTATCCTCCACTGCCCTGCTTGTGTCCTGCAAATTCATACTCATGATCTCCTTAATAGTGTCAATCCATCTAGCATGAGGACTTCCTCTCTTTCTACTTCCCTCAGCCTTTCCTAGCATTATTGTCTTTTTCAACGAGTCAAGCCTTCTCATGAGGTGAACAAAGTGCAAATGTTTAGTCATCTTGGCTTCCACTGACATTTCAGGCTTGATGTGTTCTGGGACCAATTTGTTTGTCTTTCTTGTGGTCAGTGGTATCCTAAGCACTTTTCTACAGCAACACATTTCAAAAGAATTGATTTTCTTATTATCTACTATCTTCCCTGCGGATCTCTTGTTTCCATATGGGGTTACAGGGAATACAGTGGCTTGAATTATTCTGACTTTCATGCTCAGTTATCTTTAGTGTCTTTTCTAGTTCTTTCATAGATGCCCTCCCCATCCTTAGTCTTCTTCTGATTCATTGACTGTAGTCCCCATTCTGACCAGTGTTTGATCCAAGGTATGAGAACTCTTTTAAGATTTCAATTTACACATTGTCTAGACTGAATTTGTGTACATCCTCCATGGTCATTATTTTTGTTTTATTTATGCTCAGCATTAAGCCTTTGCACTTTCTCCACTGATCTTCCTTCGTAGTTCTAGGTCTGTGACCCAGAGCAGTGACCCAGCGGTCCTTCTCATCAGCTGTTCCCAGGCTTTGGAATGACCTGCCAGACGAGATCTGTCAGATTGCCACTGTGGAAGCCTTTAAGAAGTCTATTAAAATGGATCTCTTCCGTCAGGCCTTTCCAGACTAGACCAGATCTACTGACTTGCCTCCCCCCTATTTTCACCTTTAAGCCATTGTTGTGACACTGGAAGTGTCATTGATACCATTGCTTCTGACCTCTCCCCCCTCCTCTAAAAGATAATTCATTTCCTGCCCAAATCTGCCCCAATTTTTTTTTTAACTTTATTGGTCCTGGAATGTTTTAAATTTTTCCTGTTTAATTTCATTTTAGGGATTGATTAATGATTTTATATTTAGGGGAGAGTTTCTTTTTGGCTGTTGAAAGTGTCTGTATTCTTCCTTTATTCTGACCATATTTCTTCTGGTTCCCAGATGATTGTACTTAATAGTGCAAATCTGTTTCTTATATTGTCAGTTAGCTTAATGTACAGAAAGCAAAAGCAATGTGTACTAGATGAGAAATTTCATGTATTGATCCTTGGTCTATGTACATGAGCAGAAAAAAAGTGTTTCCTGGATTTAATTTATGAAATGTTGGAAGGCATTTGACTTTCATGAGATATGGCTTGTGAGATAGATGTGTGATAGTGTCAGCAAATCAATGAAGAAAGATGACACTGGAAAATGATACTAGGGAAAAATGACGAACTGATTTTACAGGATTATTATACATTATGGCAATATATTTTCAAATAATTTCAGTAAATGGATTCACGTAGGGATTTTGTAAAGCATGAGGAATCTGAGCAAAGGGCACTTCTCTGGAGATTGCAATTAGTTGAGATAATGGCACTTGGATTCCTATCCATTTCTTTTCAGCTTTCAGAACATAACCCAAAAAGTTTAACATCCATATTTAATATCTGTATGTAAGAAGAAACAACAACTGATTTGGTCCCCTGGCTGGTCTAATGAACAGTCTTTCCAACTTAGCACTGAGAAGCAACTAGAAACAGCTCCTATGAGCAACAATGAAAGTAATCTCTGTGCCTCCGAGCGTTTTCTGGGATCACCCCAGAGCACCCAAGCATTCCATGCTGTTGCATTCTGTTGTTGTTTTGGTTTCATTTGATTGTCACCAATTAGTCCAACAACAACAACAATCTTTACAATATGTTAGATGTTGAAACTGCACCTTAAACCATTAAATGCTTGCAACAAAATGCAAGTCACAATGAGAAATGTAGCCCATTAAGTCCCATTTAATCAGCTCACAGTCTCCACTGTTGCCTGGTGTGTCCCCCTAGGACCAGACTGAAATAATGATAGTAGTTACTTCATTCTACTATTTCTTGATTGATTGACAAGCAGCCACACAGTACGCTACTCTCCTCCACCATTTTCCCAGTGGGGTGCGTTGTGATATGGAGAAGTAATGGCATTGCTGCTGCAGTCACTGCTATATAAATATGACACAAATTTCCTTTACTATGTGGAGCAGAATTTTTCTTTAACATTTTATCTACACTTTATAAGCAATAGGACATAGGGAATAGTTTTTAACTATCTAAATCCTTAAAACAGCAAATTGGGTTGTTTCTAAGCATATTTTTCAATAATGTTGACGATAATGTTGTACAAATAAAAAGGTCCCATTCCTCCCTGAGCTAGTATGGGTCAGTGGATGGACTAGGACTAGAAGCAAACCCAGCCTCAAATCCCCTGTATTCATGAATCTCATGAAGTGACCTTAGGCCAGTGGCTATCTCTTAACCTACAGTGGGGTTATTGCAGTGGTAGATGCAGGGGGGGATTGTGGCCTATCACTCTGTGATCATTGGAGGAAGCGGAGGATAAAAATATTATAAAAATGACATGGTTTGAACAACCTTTACTAGAAGTCTATAAATGTTAGAGATTGCCATATGGAAAAAATCAAAAAGAATGCAGCAGTTGTTTTAGATACTAAATTGCAGCTGCAGCCTTTTGGCTGGCTGTAGACTCTAATGGACAGATAGACTTTGTCCCCCACCTTAAAGACTCACTCAGGCGCCCTTTTCTGAGTGATAGAAATCTATTTTGCCAAATCCAAAATCTCTTTGACCATTTGTTTTTAATAATCCAGACACTCCAATCAACCAAAGTTACAGGGGTTCCAACAGGACCATGTCCAGCAATGCCCTCAAGTCCGGACCATATATTACACGAAAAGGTGGCAACCCAGTACTCTGGTGCACAGCATTATTATAGTCCATTTCAGCAAAGTCCAAACAGTCCACCCAATCAGTTTGTTGGAAGTTAATACAGCATCTTAAATATTGTTCTAAGATTTGGTTAATTCGTTTTATCTGCCAATCCATTTCCGGGTGATAAGCTGTACTCAGCCCTTGTCCTATTCCCAATAGTTTCATAAACACCCTCCAAAACTGGGAGGTAAACTGAGTTCCTCGATCTGTCACAATCTTGTCTGGCACTCAGCGAATGCAGCCAATTTCATGGACAAACATTTTGGTCAATTGATTAGCAGTGGACAGAGAGGCACATGGAATAGAATGAGTCTGTTTTGAAAACAAATCAACTACTACCTGCACCACAGTTCATTTATGATTCTCAGGCAAATCTGCAATAAAGTCTATATTGATTTATGTCCACTGCCTTGATGGTGTAGACAACAGTTGCAAAAAAATCCCCAAGGCTTACCCCAGTGCATTTAGAAGTAGCACATAGTGGGCAACTTTTGATGTAATCTTCTACATCATGCCTAAATTTAGGGCACCAAAATCTCTGCCTAATTAAATGGAGGCTTTTTGACATATCCAAAATGTCCTGTGGTCTTCGACTCATGACATCTGAGCACCGGTCTCCTCAGTGTTTGAGGCAAATAAATTTGTGTTCCCTGGTAAGGGAACCCCTTCTTCATCATTATTTCAGTGGAGTGGGTTTGTAGCCACTCATCTTCCCCCTCCTCTTTAATCAGGGCTTTGTGAAACTCAGTCTCAATGGTGAAACCTGGTGACTCAGCCTTTGCTTGGCTCAGAGAAAACATGGCCAGCCCTAGTTGTTTAGATATGAACACCCGATCTATAATTTCCGTTTTTACACTCCTATGCTAGGGCAATCTAGATAATGCATCAGCCAAAAAGTTTTTTAAAAAAAATCTCTGGGCATATATTTGAGTTGTAAATCAAACTTGTAGAAAAACTCAGCCCACCTTATTTGTTTCTGACTCATCTTTCGAGGTGTTTTGAGAGCGTCCATATTTTTGTGACCTGTCCACACCTCAAACGGGATGGATGCCCCTTCCTCCAGGTCTCCAGGACTAGACAGATGGCATGCACTTCATTTTCCCAAGCTGCCCAATTCTGCCCTTTCTCAGAAAATTTTCTGGATAGGTGATCGTGACCTTTCCTGCTGATCTTTGAATTTTAAATTTCTTAAAACATGGAGAAACCAAGTACCCCCAGTCTCTGGATCATAGTCATGTAACCATATTTCATCAACAGTGATGAGTAGTAACCAAAAAATGCTGCAAAATCCACTTGGAGGTATCCATTCAATTTCATTTCTGGTCAGCACCCACTTGGCTGACAGCTTCTGCATTATAAAGCCAATGCATTCCCAGGATATCTCTAGTGTCTCAGCAATTGTTTTAACTGTGATCACCAATTTGCCAAAATCAGCTCATGATTTCAGGAGCTTACATTGTTAAAGAACTCCCAGACCTTGCTGTATCTTTCATCTCATCCATTTCAGTCACACCACTTCTTCACAGCTGAGTATGATGAGCACTTGTCACTCATTGTTTGCATCACAAACTCATGGATTTCCGTTGGAGTTTTCTTCTGTAGGAACAGGAGCTTCACGATGGCCTGGAGTTCAGCACTCGAAAATTCCACACTTTTCATTGACATAGTTCTATGAATGATCTAAAATAAAAGCAGAAAACAACTACAATCTTGCAAATTGGCACTTTACAATTCAAAGGAACACTTTTTCAAGTTGCAGTACAAAATTATGCTCAGAATTGAGAGGAGGGTCAGGCTGAGAACTTTTTGGGACCCCTTCATATCTGTATCTACACTGGCATGATACCAATCTTTGAAAACTTGCATTGCTTGTATTTATATGTTAAGTTTCAAAGTGTACCTTTAAAACATCTGAGATGCAGTTCACATAATGAATGAAGTGGTCTGAGGCCTTACAAAATAATCAGACGCAAGTACAGTGCTACCTCGGGTTACGAAATTAATTCGTTCCGCCGTTCCGTTCGTAACCCGATAATTTCGCAACCCGAAAAGGCTTTCCGTTAGCGCTGAAAAGCCGCTAGCCGTGCTTTGCATTTGAATTTTGCGCCGAAATAAATTTCGTAACCCGAAAAAAATATCGTAACCCGGAACAGTTTTTTCCAATCTAACTTTTTCGTACCCCGGAAATTTCGTAACACGATCATTTCGTATCCCGGGGCACCACTGTATATGGGAAGTATGTGGGGAAAATGTTTTAAATGCTTTAACAACCAGGTTAATGTGTTTCTGTCAGGCAGCCTAGCATATATGTAAGGCCAGCTACAGAATTAGACAAGGAAACAAGATCAACTGCAATTCACAGTGCAGTACATTAATCAAAGTACTAAGCAGAAATTTAAAAAAAATAGTCAATGGCTTTTAAACATGAACATGAACATTAACTAATGAGGCATATACAAGATCTGAGAAGTAACTCACTAAAGTAGCTTGCATGGCAGAGAGCAGGAAGAATGAAGTCCACATCAGGGGACTTTTTAGAACGGCGCATGTCTGTCTTGACTTTTTGATATCCTAGTGAAGATAATGTGGGGAAATCTTCAAAGGTAAAGGTATTCCAAGGTGAGCTAGGGGAAACGTTCTTTATCAAATGAAGACCTGGACCTGCAAGTGAGAAAATATATATATATATATATATATATATATATATATATATATATATATATTCAAATAAGCAAAGCTTGATTGTATCACTTTATATAAGGTACATTATTTTACTATGCCCTTGTCTTTAATGGGACTTGAGCATCTACATATTTTGGTATCCATGGGTGATCCTGAAACCAAACCCCAGCAGATACCAAAGTCTGCATCATGTAAGTGATGGAATTTGACAACGCTTGCTTCTGGGCACATGTTCCTCCAGCTGAAAAATAATAATGTATTGAGCATAGGTTGGCAAATGTATCCAGAAGTACCGTGCTAAAGGAGTGCCTTGGTTTCCTATAATAACTTAAAGTCACTCAGAGGAATTCAATATGGTTTAGACAGGTATTGCATCAAGGAATCTCTGTTCAAAGATCATTGCCAATCACTTTCCAGGCATGTATGTGTGAGAGTGAAATGAGGAACGCTTCATGAAAAATGCCATCATTCCACAAAGTTTCTCTAAAAGTTAACTTTTAAATCCACTACAGATTAAATGCTACCTGTCACTATCAAGTATTATTATTTCCATCTCAAAAATCCTACCTTGATTTGTGGTGGCAATGATGAAAATGGCAGGTGTTCCAGAGAGTTTGAAAGCCCCTGGATTTCCAGCTGAAGAAGTACTTCTAAAATGTATTATTTGTCTTAATGGATCCCAATTTTGTCTTTTTTTTAAAAAAAAAAATCAGAAATTCTCTTTAAAGTTTAGAAATTTCTATTAAATGCTAATTAGGAGTGTTTGGGGCCTAATAATTTTATCCAGTTTGTGCACATACACAGGTTTCACTGATTTAACATATTTTATTTGGTTATATAGTTTAATATGTTTTAGACTATATTTTTACTGAGTTAAATTTTAAAAATTGATACCGTTGCATTAGTTTAAACTAAATTGATTATTTTTCAGTTACTTTAAAATAAATAAATCATCTGAATGTTACATGTTGTTGTCATCCTCCCAGTCATTCTCCTCCCAGCCATCTCATTGTCATCGCAACAATCACAGTAGTGTGAAACAGCAGCACAAGGTACAGAAGAAGCCAGTATTTAACTGACTATAGACTCCGTTCTGAGGCCAACATCACTCCAAGCTACATGAAAGAAGCAACTAATTTCATCAGGAAAATACAATCCATCTACAACCTTCCAGTAGCTATGGATGTGTCATTCTGTGGTGAATTACAAGCCATCAAGAACACCATCCTATATGAGTCAAGGGCTCCTGTACAAGGGACCCTTCTTTGTGTCAACCGATATAATGCTCACTCCCTTCAACCCTTAATGATGATGCTGATTCACAAATTCTGATCCATTAATGGAAGTAAAACAAAGACAATGGCTTAATGGCACAATACATATGCCAATACAAGAGTCCTCTCTACTGCAAATACGGGAAACTAACTTTTGGTAAGCCATTCTATTGCTTTCACACATCAATACTAATCACTTTCATGTTCTGAAAGACCTGTGTGACATTATGTTACCCTACGAAGATTTAGGGAAAGTGTCATGATTTGCATCTTTCTGGATCCTATTACATTCCATCCCATTCCCACAGTTGTGTAAATATAGTAGGCCCTTGGTAGCCACTGGGGTTTGCCTTCAGGACCTTTTGTGGATACCACAGTCTGTGAATGCTCAAGTCTTATTATATACAATGGAACACTAAAATGATGTCCTTTATATAAAACGGCAAAATCAAGTTTTGCTTTTCAGATATTGTGTGTGTGTGTGTGTGTGTGAGAGAGAGAGAGAGAGAGAGAGAGAGAGAGAGAGAAATATTTTTAAACTATGGATAGTCAAATTTCAGGCTGTATAACCTGTGGATACAGAGGGCTAACTATATGCTTTATACCTCAACATTTATTATTATTCTGTACTGCAACTGAAGAAGTGAGTTTACATCCATAAAAACTCATGTGAAAATAAAAACTAGTTCATCTTAAAGGTGTTGTTGCCACATTTCGTTATCTTTCTTTTCTTTCTTTACCTCCCTTATTTCTTTTTAGGCTATCCTGTGACTCAACGTGAAGAGTGAAGAGCTCCTGGATGTAGAGCAGCTCCGAAAGTGCCCAAGTGCTTCTTTCCAAAGGAAGATTCTTTATTTGAAGGGTTATTCTTGAATGTGTTGTGGAAGGTAGGACATTGCCATCTGGTGTCTGGCTTGAAAGGTTGTCTAGTTTGAATATAAATAATCACAAGAAGGGTAACATGGGGTGGATCTTATACAGTGGCTTGTCTGTGAGCTGCCTTTGGTCCCTTCTGGGAGAAAGGCAGCATGCAAAGGAAATAAGTAATAATAGCAGTGTGATGCCACCCTGGTTTCATTCTACTGAATGCTGGAATTTGTAGTGTGGTGAGGCACTAGAGTTCTGTGTGAGGGAACTGTGGTACTCCTGAACTACGTACATCACCAGATTTCTTTATCAAAAAATCCCTCCCTCCTTGTCTGCCTTTTCTATTTCACTGTTCTGTGTCTGATTTGGCCCTAAAAAACAGGAATGTGAAGTGCTAAAAGAGACTAAAAAGAAGGAAAGGGCCATTCCTCCCCCTTTCTTTCTATACCCTGGTTTCACTTTAGGGTTGTTGTTTTTAAACTATCTGCAACACAAAAGGGAATGTCAGAACTTACACCTTCAAAATAAATCTCATAGGTCTAACTTGCACCAAAAAAAAAAGACTACTCTAAACAAAAGCACAAACCCAGAAAAGCCAAGCTCTTCTCATTTTAAAATAAATCAGCATTAATAAATATGCAAATTGCTGACATTTGCCAAGCTTTGTTCTTCTATTTCCTCGAGACAGAATTACTGGTTAATTGATGGGCCTTTGATATCACGCTGGAAATGTTTGTTTTTTCCTTGATCAATTGGGAAGAACATTTAGTTACACTAAGTGAAATAGCTGATTGCAATAACCATTATGGACTTTATTGCACCACGTTTCACAACCTGCAGATGAAGGGAGTAAATATATCATCTGTAAACAAAAATGGTAAGTGAGGCAAATATAACAGAATCCAATCTACTGAAATTCATATTAGAGTTCAAAGGTTCAAGGAGGTTTTCTATAAAGTGTCTTTTGGTGTTTCCCCACTGATTACTTGGTGGAGGTGACAGAGATGAGTTATGTCAGGTGGCTCACTCTTGGAGCCTCACTTTATTTCATATTCCCAAAATAACATTTCAAAGAGCAATGTGAACAATTGTAAACGTGGCTCTTGGGCTCAGAATGCATACCTTTGTCCTACTCTTATCTTGAAATGAGGCGGTGTGTGTGTAGAATAACAGGATCAGAAATGAAAATTATCTTGACAGATTGTATAACTAAGCCCAAAACTAATAACATGAATTTTGGCAGGGATAAATTTACTACATCTAGATGAGAAAAATGAAAAATGCAAATACAGTGCACCCACATTATACACAGGCTTGGCTCACACAGCTTTCAGCATATGTTGAAAGCTATGCTGGGAGAAGGCTCAGCGTGCCCTGGAAGGGATAATGGCACATGTGCCTGTGGCTCGTGCGCCGTGCCACAGGCATGAGCCCCATGCTTTTGAATGGGGCTTGAGCACACACAGAATTCCCCTTACGCAGGGGGATCCTGAATGGATCCCCTGCATAAGGGAAGGGACCACTGTATAGTATGGGTGACACCCGGCTTGAAAGTGATCTAGGCTCTTAGTAGACTACAAGCTAAACATAAGTGATCAGTGTGATGCAATGGCCAAAGAAGTTGATGTAATTCTGGTATAGTGTCCTGATCAAGGGACAGTATCTATTCTGCTTTGGACAGACCTCACAGTGTTCAGTTATGGTAAGATGATCAAGGTCTGGTAACATAATAGCTATCTTTAAATATCAGAAGAAATGTCATATAGAAGACAGAGCATTACTGTTCGCTGCTCCAAAGACTAGAAGACAAACCAATGGATTCAAAATACAAGGAAAAGAGATTCCATTCAAACCTTAGGAAGAACTTCTTTACTGTAAGATCTGTTTGACAGTGAAATAGATGGCCTTGGAGGGTGGTGGACTCTCCATCTCTGAAGGTATTTAAACAGAGGTTTATAGGCATCTTTCAGGAGTGTTTTAGTTGTGTATTCCTCTGTGGCAGGGGGTTGAAAAAGATAGTGGTTCATTCCAGCTTTATCAAATACATTATTCAACCATGACTTTAGAACACAGTAGTTGCAGGTCTTCTTCATCGCTGCCACTACTGATGTAGGAAAAGTTTAGGTGTAAACATAACTGCATAGTGACCTTTCAACAAACTATACTTTTTGCAAGGCAATCACAGTGTGCTGTTATGGGTCGAGACAGGCATTCACCTTCAAAAGGCTGATTCATTGATGCATCTGCCATAACAAACGTTGAATTTGTCAATTATTAAAGACCTGCCATATGTCAATAAAACAATATGTCAATAAACAAAGACATTTAGAGTAAAGCTGGAAGGGGCTACACATTCTTTCACTACCTCTCTCATATGTTTCATATCTCCATCTCTTATTACCAAAATAAGGAAGAGGAGGCTACCAGGAATGAGTGAGATCATACCACTGGTTGTATGTTTATAGGGAGGTGTAGCAACATAGTAGCAGAGTGCTTCCTTTTCATGAAGATCATGGGTTTAATCTCCAGCATTTCCAGATCAAACTGGAAATAAGCATTGTGAAACCATGAAGAGCCATATCCAGGTAGTGTCTCAGCTGAGTAGACGGACCCAATGTTTGACATGATATAATGCAACTATCTACTAAATAAAAACTAAAAAAAACCCCACATTTTTAGTAGTTTAACTTGTTGTCAAAGTAATAAAAATATACTTATTTATTTTCCTTCTTTGTAATAATGGGTGTAAAGCTATGTTCTCTTTTTAAAGTGCATGTGTGATATAACCATTTTATTCCTTGTCTTATTAAACCAGAAGAAATTGCTATTTGCATCTCAGATTGTCATGATCCCCAGTTCCAAAAAGGCTGCCAATTTGACATGCTACATGAATGAAGAGAATGTGGCCAGTGGGCCTTGAAAGGCCACTTTGCAGAAGCCAAGGCGCAGCTGGCAGCAGAAGCTTGCAGAAGGAGACCAAAAAGAAATACTCCTTCCTGCATCCAGACCAGATAACTCTGGCCTTTGGTTGTCTAGCGATAATGAATACTTTTCAATTTATACAACATGTGCTTTAGACTGTTGCTGTTCCTGGCTTATTAAAACAAATAAACAAAGGAAGTAAAGTCTAAGGCTTTCACGGCTGGCATCAATAGTTTTCTGTGGGTTTTTTGGGCTATGTGGCCATGTTCTGGAAGAGTTTATTCCTGATGCTTCATCAGCATCTGTGGCTGGCATCTTCAGAGAATGCCAACTGAGACAAATGCAAAATTCTGCATTTAGGCCACATAAGCCAAATGCACAGGTTTAGGGTGGAGGAGACATGTCTTAGCAGTGCTACATGCAAAAAGGACCTGGGATTATTCTTGATCATAAAATGAACATGAGCCAACAATGTGATGCTGCAGCAAAAAAAGTCAAAGAATATTGTAACCCATGGCCAATGCTTGACCTGCTGGGTCAGAAAAATATCCAGCTACTGCTGAAGAGCATGGGGGAAAGCATTGCCAAAAAAAGTATCAAATACTGCATTGTGCAACATTTATTTTTTTAAAAGGGTTAGGTAGGACTTGGTGTCTAGACACGTCCAGCCCTACTATCAGTGCGTGGGTACCATCTTGCTGCGTCCCATCCACATGGGGTTCGCGATATGACGTCCACACAGTGCAGTGCCCAAACTGTGCTGCACCACATGGACATCATGATAGTGCATGAGCGTGCCAATGGCACCCTGTGCATGGCATAAAAATAACCCAAGCGTGTTATTTTTAGGCCTCCCGGAGATTGCGCTGTTTATCTGCTGCGACCTCCATCTGGGGCAGAAAGGGGTGGCGTTTCACCACCACCCCTTTCTGCCAGTCTGTATCCCCCCTTATTGATTAGAAATACTGCTTGCATAAGCTTGCTTTCAGTTCTGGTTCCAAAGATTTTCGTGAAATGTACTCTCAAGGTCCTCTTTCCCTGACTCTCTCTGCTTCTTCCTTGTCACCATCGACACTATGCACTCACTTGCTTCTTCTGCTGAATGAGGACAGCTAGTGAATCATATTGCAACAGGGATGGTGAATTGACTTTCAGTTTTATGGGCATTGCTTAAAGTTATTCAGAGCTGTACAGGATTCATCCAGTGCTGAACGGCTGTTTGGTTTATAGACACCAGCACATCAGTGCCACCACCAGCAGATCCCAGCTGTCCCTGCATCTGGATCAAACCCTAGCCATCACAGATGTGAACAAAAAGCTACCATTGGTAAGTTTTCATATTCCTCTTAGTAATTGTTCACTCAAATAGGGCAGGTGAACAGGTAACATCAGCAAGCAGGAGGTCCAGTAGACTTGTGAAGCCCCAGATACAGCAGCTTTCTGCTGCATCAGGGTCCCAGGAAGTCCCTTATAATGCCAACTCTAATGACATTTTTGTTGG
>NC_056528.1:41213411-41314287 GCF_019175285.1 Sceloporus undulatus | reverse complement strand
CCACTTTGCAGAAGCCAAGGCGCAGCTGGCAGCAGAAGCTTGCAGAAAGAGACCAAAAAGAAATACTCCTTCCTGCATCCAGACCAGATAACTCTGGCCATTGGTTGTCTAGCGATAATGGATACTTTTCAATTTATACAACATGTGCTTTAAACTGTTGCTGTTCCTGGCTTATTAAAACAAATAAACAAAGGAAGTAAGGTCTAAGGCTTTCATGGCTGGCATCCATAGTTTTCTGTGGGTTTTTTGGGCTATGTGGCCATATTCTGGAAGAGTTTATTTCTGATGCTTCATCAGCATCTGTGGCTGGCATCTTCAGAGAATGCCAATTGAAACAAATGCAAAATTCTGCATTTAGGCCACATAAGCCAAATGCACAGGTTTAGGATGGAGGGGACATGTCTCAGCAGTGCTACATGCAAAAAGGACCTGGGATTTTTCTTGATCATAAAATGAACATGAGCCAACAATGCAGCAAAAAAAAAAAAAAAAAAAGTCAAAGAATATTTTAACCCATGGCCAATGCTTGACCCGCTGGGTCAGAAAAACATCCAGCTACTGTTGAAGAGCATGAGGAAAAGCATTGCCAAAAGAAGTATCAGATACTGCATTGTGCAACATTTATTTTTTTTAAAAAAGGTTAGGTAGAGCTTGGTGTCTACACATGCCCAGCCCTACTATCAGTGCATGGGTACCATCTTGCCGCGTCCCATCCACATGGGGTGCGTGATATGATGTCCACACGGTGCAGTACCCAAACTGCGCTGCACTGCATGGACATCATGATTGTGCATGAGCATGCCAATGGCAACCTGCGTATGGCGTAAAAATAACCCCAGCATGTTCTTTTTAGGCCTCCCGGAGGTTGCACTGTTTATCTGCTGCAACCTCCATCTGGGGCAGAAAGGCGTGGCGTTTCGCCACCACCCCTTTCTGCCAGTCTGTATCCCCCCTTATTGATTAGAAATACTGCTTGCATAAACTTGCTTTCAGTTCTGGTTCCAAAGATTTTCGTGAAATGTACTCTCAAGGTCCTCTTTCCCTGACTCTCTCTGTTTCTTCCTTGTCACCATCGACACTATGCACTCACTTGCTTCTTCTGCTGAATGAGGACAGCTAGTGAATCATATTGCAACAGGGATGGTGAATTGACTTTCAGTTTTATGGGCATTGCTTAAAGTTATTCAGAGCTGTATAGGATTCATCCAGTGCTGAACGGCTGTTTGGTTTATAGACTCCAGGACATGGATGGAGCAGTGGTACAACTGCCACCACCAGCAGATCCCAGCTGTCCCTGCATCTGGATCAAACCCTAGCCATCACAGACGTGAATGGAAAGCTACCATTGGTAAGTTTTCACATTCCTCTTAGTAACTGTTCACTCAAATAGGGCAGGTGAACAGGTAACATCAGCAAGCAAGAGGTCCAGTAGACTTGTGAGGCCCCAGATACAGCAGCTTTCTGCTGCATCAGGGTCCCAGGAAGTCCCTTATAATGCCAACTCTAATGACATTTTTGTTGGCTAACAAACTTTGCCTGGCAGTATACACTCGTGGTAATTGAGAGTTTCATGTCAATCTTTTTTTAAAAATAAGAGTTTGCAAAGGTTTACAAATTTCTTCTGAATTGAGAGGGAAAGAATTTCAGATTAATAGAATGTGACAGTGGAAGGATGGAAACTGTCAGATTTGCTCATCCAAGCCAAGGTCTTTGAATGTGTAATTCACAAAAGTTTGGGTCACTGTATTTCACCATGTCAATGCTGAATCATGTTTTCCACTTTTAAAATCTGCTTCGTATGGCAGGCAAGTTCTCCATGGCTCTCTCCATGCAAAAAATAAATCTTGAAATTTGGTGAAAATGGGGCAGAATTCCCTTTCAATTTGTTTTCAGGAATTTGGCAAAATGTGCAAATTTATTCATATTCAGGATGGAAGAAGCTTGAATCTTCCCCATCTCCAAAAAGATCTATTACTTTGTTATGTCATACCCCATATTTGTCAAGATCCTCAACCATCCACAGGGTTGTATCCAAGCAGCTGAGAAAAACAGCACGTAGTCCGATGTCAAGTCACCTGTTTTTCCTAACTGCTGGGCTATAACTCTGCTAAGATTCAGACCAGGCTAAGGGCAGCTCAGTGGTAGAGCATATGTTGTACATGCAGAAGTAATCTCAAGTTTTTCCAGGTAGGTCTTGGAGAGCCTCCACTTTGAAATCCCAAATGACCAAATGTTGGTCAGCATACAAAATACTGAATTTGATAGATCAATGATTTATCTGTCCCCATGCTAGAAGGCAACAGAATGTTGCATATTCAAAGATATTGATTACTTGACAAGGTTTATTTTCTAGGAAGAATGTGATCGCAAAAGAACATGCATTTTTCCCTTTTATCACCAAAGTTTTCTCTCACTAGAGTTGGCCTGTGCTTACACATTTTCATCAATTCAACTTCCATTATTCCTTGCCTTGATTAATGCCTAATAATCATGTTTGGAATCTTGCATGTGCTAATTGTATTGCTAAAGTCTGACACCTGGATCTTCATACTTGCATCAGAGAAGAGTAAAACTAGTCAGACAATTTCTGATAATTGTGGCAGGGACAAGACTTTATCTTGCTTTCCCATCCATCACTTTCAAGGTGATCATCCTTTCAATTCTACTCTTGTCTCTCGGTGGTAATTTCTCAGTGCTTGTCTCACTTAGAAGAAAATGTGTGTGTCTTAATTTTAAATGAGCTAACAAAGTGCAGTCTGACTGGTGGTGGCATAGTGCCCATTTGGCTTCATGGGAACTCTCAGAAATGCAGAACAACCAAGAGAATAGATGGTAAGGAATAAAATTGGGAAAGAATAAAATGAGAATGCTGCTAAATTGGAGCCATGAAGCAGAAGGTAAAAAGGTAAAGATATTCCCCATTGACAAGGGGGCGGTGCTCATCTCCATTACTAAGCTGAAGAACCAGTTCTGTAATCATGTGGCCAGCATAATTGCACAGAATGCTGTTTATCTTCCCACCGGAGTGGTACCTATTTATCTACTTGCATGTGCATGCATTCAAACTGCTAGATTGGCAGAAGCTGGGACTAGTGATGGGAGCTCACCCCATCATGCGGCACTGGGCCTCAAACTGCCAAGCTGCCAATCTTGCAATCAACAAAGTCAGCAGTTACAGAACCTGTGGCAAAATTGTAGAGTCAAGGAGTGCATCTATACTACTTGATATTTGTTCATGATTACATGACCACATATTATAGAATCCTACAATTTGAGGTTTGATGAGGTACTGTTAGTTTAGGACTAATGATACTGTATTACCTTTTTCTAGCAAGGAATTCCAAGCATCTCATCAAACTACAACCATAGGATTCTGTACGACGGTGTTATCACAACCAGAGTGACACTGAACCACTATAGATGTGTAGTGTAGATACATTCAAAATGCTTGTGGTGTTCCTCAGGGAAATAAGAATTGTGAAAAAGCTGTTAACATTTTTTAGAGAATGCACCAAACCCCTTTGATCTGTGTCCAAACTCAGTCTTGTCCCAGATTAATTTGGACAGTTTTGTTTGGGTTAAATATAGGAGTTTTGAAAAACACTGAAAGATTTTTGGTGACTAAGCATGCATCTACACTATAGAAATAATGCAGTTTGTCACCACTCTAAGTGTTTTAGCACCATGCTATAGAATCCTGGGGTTTGTAGTTTTACAATGTCTTTAACCTTCTCTGCCAAAGAGTGCTGGTGCCTCAATAACTACAAATCCCAGGATTCTGCTAGATGGAGTCATGGCAGTTTAAGTGTTGCCAAACTGCATTATTTCTACACTGTAAATACACCCTTTATTAGCTCCCAGCACAGAAAATTCACAGTGTTGTCTCTAATCTCTACCCACAAGGCTAATTGAATACCAAGCTGATTGTTTTCTGTATTAAAGACACAGAGGGTTCATCAAGCATCTATGCTTCGAATGTCATCAAGTCAAAGAGCAAATGTACTTGTAGAAAGACCTTCCTAAAGGTTTTTATGGAGGGGATGGTTGGCCCCTATAAGCATCTATAGCAGCTTCTGTGATGGAAACTTGGGTGGGTTACACACCGCCACTTCCGACGCACTCCGTGCGTGCTAGGATTACAAAGCGGCGTCCTAGGGTTAGGAAGAGTTGCCCCTTCCTAACCCGCCCCGGCCCCAACATGAACGGAGCGCGTCGTAAATGGCGGCACCCATCCACATGGGCGCCGCCATTTTGACGTCTTTGACACTGTGCGTCCAGACGTGTCGCGGCGGAAGTGATGCTGCGAGGGCGCGCTCCACCCCTTGTGGCGCCACTTCCGCGTTTTGAAAAGGAGCGCCATTTTGGTGCTCCTTTTTCGCTGCGGAGGGAAACCTCGCGGTCTGGCTGCTGGGGCTTCCCTCCACAGCGAATGGCGGCGGAGGGAAAACGGCCCCTAGAGGGCCATCTGTAACCCGCCTTGGTCTCTATTTTGCATCCTCCATGATGTCTTGGATCTAGTATCTTTCATTGCTTACCACCAACACCATTTCAAATAATTGGTGGCAAGTATTTAGACATGATTTCTTAATATGCCATCATATTCTAGGTGTATATCAGCACATTATCAGAATTTGCTCAGAAACACGTCTGAGAAAAATTATAATCAGAACTTGTTGGCTCATGACTTTCCATAGTAACCTGCAGAAATGGAAAGATGTTATGCTCGTGATTCTGGAAAACATGCTGGAACATAAACCAGCATGAAGTGAACTTTCAGGCATATCACCCATTTATCTGCTATATTATGGATACACTCAACACCTTCGAAATATGTTGTTGTGAATTATATCTGGTGAATGGGAATCTTGCAAGAGAATGGCAGAATTCACACAGTCACCATGGCAACAACAACAAAATTCACCTGCGGGGCTTGTCTGTCATCACCTTGGCTGCTTGTTGTATTTAAAGGGGAAAGCATCTAAGCAGAAACTTGCAACTCACCTTTTGCAACCTTTGAACCACTTTTGTAATTGGACAGATAAGTAGTGAGACTGGAAATTGGAGCTGCTATCTCATATGTCTTTTTTCTCAAACAATTACAGCCTGTTCTAAATTACTCAAAGGAAGATATGTGTTCTTCACTACTCTCTCCCACATCTCAATTCTAAAAAGTAAAACATGGATCCATTGTAATTAATTGCCCAATGTTTTAAAATCTCATCCTTACCTCTCATTTCCATTAGAATTCAAAATCTCCAGCAACCTAATCTAACATATATTTTACCAAAAAGGTAGTAGATTGTTACTGCCTTTGGGCAGTGATCTGTCACTTTTTTTGTAAAAGCTCTGAAGCTTGTTTTCTTCCATGCTAAAGGCTCTTGCATTTTGTTCCTGCACCTAGAAATTAAGATATCCATTGATGTGAAAGTTCATGCTTCATTGTTTCTAAAAAGATGGGAAGGAAGAGGATGCGTGGAAGGAAGTTTTGTGGCAATTTTAAGATTAACAGATTATAGTGGATGTTCATGGATTATACTCCGCTTCGTCAGATACACTGAATTGTTTTATAATTGTTTTTATAATCCATGTACTTGTTTGTCTACACCATGCTGCCCTTTAGTCAGCATGTTGCCCCCAAACGTCACTGTGAAAGAACAAGGGATGCGGAGATGCGGAGATGACACTTTAGAATGGACATAGTAAAGCTGGCATCCCTAAAATACTGCCGTTGCTTCATTGCTAATTATACAAAGGATGTTAGCATATTTATTTTCATGTAATCATGAAATTTACAAAATCACAGGAGAGTGTTTTTATATTATTTTATTTTATTCTTTTCTATTTTATTATGTGCCACTTGAAATTTATTGTTGCACTTATGTATTGTGCTTTGTACTTTTTAAATCTTTTTAAATCCAACCGATTTCACAAAATCTGAAGATAGTTTTTGTCACTGTAGTTTGAAAAAGTGTTCTTTTGTATTGTAAATGGCCAATTTGCATGATCATAGCTCTAATTTCTGAATTTTTTCATATCACTGATAAAACCGTGTCAACAAAAAAATGTGTAATTTTCAAGTTCTGGACTCCAGATCATCATGAAGTTCTGTTCCGACAGAAGAAAACTCCAAAGGAAATCCAAGAGTGTGAGATGGAAAGCTCTGAGTGACAAGTGTCCATCATACTCAATCGTGAAGAAGCAGTGTGCCAACATTCAACACGGAGATTTTGAGACTGAAGATGCAGCAAGTTCTTCAACAATGTCAACTCCTGACATTGGTTGATTTTGATAGATTGGTGTATCTCAGGTAAAACAATTGCTGAGACATGAGAGATATCCTGGGAATGCATTGGATTTATAATTCATGAGCAGTTGGCTATGCAGAAGCTGTCAGCCAAATGGGTGCCAAAATGTGTTAATGCTGACCAGAAATTAAATTGAGTGGCTACTTCCAAGCGGATTTTGCAAAATTTTGAGCAATGTAGTGACAATTCTTTGGAACAACTCATCAGTTTTAATAAAACATGGTTACATCACTATGATCTGGAGACTAAACAGTGGCAGTACTTAGGCTCTCCATGTCCAAAGAAATTTAAGGCTCAGTGGTCAGCAGAAAAAGTCTTGTTTGGGGGTGAAGCATGAAAGAAACTTGAGAAACAATGTGCCAAGTGTGTTGAATATGTAGAATACGATGTAAGTTTCATGACTCAGTCATTCCAGTATTGATTGCCCAAGAACTTTTCAGCACCAGTTTGTACATGCCAAATAACAGCATTTTTGTTTATTGTCAGTACTCTTACTTTTGTTTACTGGATAGATTTTGTCTTTTTAAAAATATTCTGTTGTATTAACACTTATTTAATATACACTGCCTTAGTAAATTACAGTCTTTTCTTTTTAAAATGTGTGTTGTTTTTTTTAAAAGTAAACTCTTTGTATATAGAATACTATAGTCCGCCCTTGGCTTACGTGGGGGATCCATTCCGGACCTCCCTGCGTAAGCCAAATACCATGCATGCTCAAGTGAATGGGGCTCGTGCATGTGGTGGTGCGGCGGCATGCATGCACCACAGGCACGCACCCCATTCATCCAAATAGGACATGCTGCCCCTTGCGCCCTGCATGCTCCTGCACGGCTTTCAGCATATGCTGATAGCTGCATATAACGTGGGTGCACTGTATTTTCATTAGACTTATAAACTCCTATCATGGTTTTATATTAAAAGCCAACTAACCAATCCATATGAAGGCCATACAGGTTCTGTATAACCTCCTTTATAATCAAATTCACCAAATCCCTTTGATGGCCTAGATTCCACATCTAAGCCATATGAAAAACCTGCCTCAAATAATTCTCACAGAAAACTTCTTCATATGAACAAATATTTAGTTGTTAGGGTGTGCAGTGCGTTCCTATTGAATATATTTAATATTTCATGGAGGGTCTTTTTTATTAAGTGTTTTAAAATATTATTACCTGCTTTGAGTCTCTGCAGCAATATCAGGTTAAGGATTCTAAGTCTATCAGTGATGAAATTATGTGCTATAGCTTAGCCAATATACCAAGCAGATATTAATTTCCTTTCAAGAAAAGGAAGGGATTTACTGTACTGCAAATACCTACAGTCCCTCTTGTGCCCCTACTAAATCCTCCGGAGGGAACTGATTGCTTGCCTTCGTGTCTGTAATAATAGTGTCCAAAGGTCTCATACTCCTGGCAATAATACACTGAATTAAATTTAGATTACTTATTTCTTCAGCAAAATGATTCAAGCAAGAAACCAAATAGGAAGGGCAACTTCTTTACAGTTTTATTGTAAGAAACTGAAAATGACACAATGCCAATTAGCTTTCAAGCTGCATGGCATGTCAAATAATTAGATAAGGAATTAGATGAGGCTAAATTGAATCTCTTTCAATCACTGATAAAGGACTCTCGGGTTTCTTTTGGGGAGCTTTAAAGGATTGATTGTAATAAGGCAGGCACTCATGCAAACAAGCACAAACGTTCTAGATCACATTTATTTCAGGCTTTTGTCATTCTCTTTGCTGGGTTAAAAGTCCTAGCTGTAAAACAGATCTGCTTTACACTACTTATACACATTGCTATCTAAAGAACAAATAGAAACAACTGGGGTTTTTTTTCACTACTTTGTGATCACTTTACATGTCTTCAGCAGAATAAAGAATCAAGATGCAGTTTAGGAGACAAAGGCCAAAGAAGATGGCCTGAAAGGAGCGATCTCCAGCAGCTCCAACCATGGTTGCTCCAGGATTGCAGTAACCAGTCTGCCTGGTCTTGAAATGGGCCACTGGCAGGAGTGGATTAAATCCGCTTCTTTTGCTGGCAGCTTTGGGCCACTTTAGGAGCGGCTTCCAGACAAATCAGGGGCATGCGTAGTCTGAATGCCACACCCCCAAAGCAACTGGAAGCCACACTATTCAGCCCGTCTGTTTCAGACCATAAAGATGTTAACAGTCATTCTACTAGAAAGTCTTTTCTAGTACCCCAAAGTCATTTTACTCTGCATAACTCATACAAAACAGGACTTAGGAGATAGGTATCTTATGGCATTGTCATTTCAAGACTTTAAAAGAATGTCTCCAAGTGTCAGAGGTTTACCATGCTCAGATTTTTTTAAGGACAAAAAACAGCTGGGACAAAAATTATACCAATAAATCAATAGTATTTTGCCACTGTGCTACCTTTTTGCCATATGCAGACAAGCTGGTAAGAATATTCAGATGAGAATCAACTGCTCTCCCTGCCCATACATGAGAGGACAAAAAATACACATTTACTCAATCCGGTACAAACCGCCAGGACGTGACGTGATAGTAGGGCTCGGGAGCATGAACCAACCACATGCTCCTGAGCCTTACTATGTGTGGACGGCGCTATTACTGAGTGGCACCACCAACACAGGGGCCATATGAATGACATGTGGGCATATGAGCACCCACATGTCTCTGACAGGAAATGTCATCATCAGGGTTGCGACACAGCTCTTATGACGCTGCAAAAATGAAGCCACTCTAGGCAGCTTCTTTTTTACTGCAGAGCTGCACCGCATGCTGTGCAGTACAAAGGGCCGGCATTTCCCTGCTGGTCTGTACCGCACCCAAGAAAGACCAAGTGAAGATACTGATGTAATGACATCTGGTTGGGTGGGCAGCAAGATGCCACTTTGGGGGTGGAGTCAAGGTGTGCAATGTGCAGTCACTATACCCCCACCCCACCACAACGCCAGCCCTTTGGTCAGTGTGTACAATTCTGTTTGCAGAGTTGGCTTTCAGTCCAAGATTTGATAGAATTTTCTTGGCAAGCTGGGGCGATGCAATTTGAACACTGAAATCTGCAGACGGACAAATGGTTGCAGGTACATTTGGAAAAGATGCACAAAAATGAAACGTACAGGCAAAAGTACACTGTTCAAATGTGTGTAAAATACTCCTTGAACATACCTTGTTCAGTGGCAGACTATGTTCATGCAATATAACAAAGAGGGCATCAAAGGTGACAGATTTTGTTGAAACAACTTGCTGGAACTGTGGATGCAGATTTTATAGATGGTGACATCCATTCTTTCTCCCAAAACGTTTTGTGCCAGTTTTTTCATCTTGAAAATATCATAACCTTAACACAGAATGAAAGTTGGCAAATATATTTTTCTGTGTATGGGATTGACTTCAAGATCTGCAGAAGGATGACATCTTGCCCTTTGTCTGAATTGGTTACAATCTCCTGTAGACTGAAAACAGCAACAGAGTTTCCTAAATGAAAAACTGTATGCTGAGGATATTTTTATGTTATTCCCATTCATGCTGTTGCATCTATTAACTGTCAGAAAGTGGACTGTATCATGGCTTTTCGATTCCCTGGCATAAAGAGAACATGATTTTCAAGTTGCTTGTATGCCTTTTCTGTTTTAGCATGCATTGCATGGACTGTGTAGCTCAACCATGTACCTCAGGAGTGCATAGCAGCCTTGGATTTTGTTTGTTTGTTTCTTTATTTGTAACAGGATTTCCAGATAACAACCACAAGATATATCTAAGTGACTGTTAGACCCACAGGAAAGGCATCAGAGAAATTAGATGGGAGCAGTTCATTTCCATTTAGGAAGAATAAAAACATCTCAAATCCTAGCTGCTCAAGATAGCCTCTGCAGCAATATTCTAGACGGAAGGAAGGAAAGAAGGAAGGAAGGAAGGAAGGAAGGAAGGAAGGAAGGAAGGAAGGACACATCTGCTTCAGAGGATATGTGGTGAGACTTCTGAAACACACTGTCAGCAATTGACCTACATATAAAAACGGTTTTTCTCTTCAGTCAAACTTGGTATGTGGAATGTTGCAGAAATTCTACACCAAATTGCTGCTCCTTCCCTCCTTTCTTCCTACCAATTCAACTTGGTGTGCTTTCTTTGCAATGTGAAGGGCAGCTATGAAATAACTAGACAAGATGCTCAAGTGTAAAAATATACAAATGAGCACTAAAGTTAGACTCATCCAAGCAATTGCATTTGCCATCACCATGTACTGAGAGCTGGACAATGAAGAAAGCAGACATGAAGAAAATCAACTCATCTCAGATGTGGTGCAGGAAAAGAGTGCTAAGAATATTATAGACAGCAAAAAACCAAACAGGTGTGTCCTAGAACAGATCAAGCCTGAACTCTCTTTAGAATCCGATGATGAAAATGAAGCTGTAGTACTTTAGCCACATCATGAGAAGGTATGACTTATTAGAAAAGACAATAATACCAAGAAAGGGCAGATCCCAAAATGTATCTGTTGAACATAATCGAAAATCAATCTTTGGAGGGAAAAAGAGGGAAAGTTACTATTCCATACAATTGTAGCGACGAGAATGATATTGGCAAAATATTGGAGAAAAGAAGAAATCCCTGAAGTGGAAGAATGGAAACAAGTAATCAACTTCTATGAAATGGACAAATTAACTTCGCTGTTGAAAGAGAGATCCTTAAAGGAGTTTTATAGAGATTGGGGACTTAGGAAATGTTATATCCAATCAGAGGTGAAGGGAAGTACAATTGGCCCTTCTTAAACATGGATTTTTTATGTACGGATTGAAGCATACACAGTTTGAAAATATTTTTAAAAAGTATAAATTTCAAATATTAAACCTCTATTTTTTATAAGGGACACCATTTTGCTATGTTTATTATATTTAATGGCACTTGAGCATCCACGGATTTTTGTTATCCATGGAGGATCTTGGAACCAAACCCCAGCGGATAACAAGGGTCCACTGTACTTATATGATTTTATTAGAAGAATAAAGAGAAACTATCAATTAGAAATAATTATATTAAACAAATATGAATGTATTGAGTTTAGAGATTATGACTAATCATAAATTCATAGTTGAGAATAATCAATTTTATGTTTGAGATAAAGTTAATTAAGAGATAGTGGAATTAGATTAAATAATGGAATGGCTCAGTAGTGAAGGAAGTGTAGAATGTGTAAGATTATTTGTTAGTATATTTGTTAGAACTACTAGAATTGTCAGGTGGGTGAATGTTTGTTGCTGTTTGTTGTTTGAGTGTATATTTTATTGAAATAATTGTTTATAATAAAAATTAAAAACATACCAGGAAAAGGAAAAGATGGTAGAAAGAGAGGAAGACTACATGTCAGATGGCTGGATGCAATCAAGGAGATCATGGGCCTGAATCTGGAGGACCTAAATAGAGCAGTGAAGCAGAGGGGGTCTTGGAGATAATAAATCGCCAGCATCTGTGGCTGGAATCTTCAAAGAATACCTGCCTGGGAAAAGTGGGTATATATATATATATACACTGTGTGAGCCTGGGAATGGCTCACACAGTATATATATATATATACCCAACTCCTTTCCAGGCAAGCATTCTCTGAAGATGCCAGCCACAGATGCTGGTGAAACATCAGGAAGAAACTCTTCTAGAACATGGCCACATAGCCCAAAAAACCCACAAAAGACTACGGATGCCGGCCATGAAAGCCTTCACATTTATACTTATACCCCGTCTTTCTGCTGCAGCAGTCAAGGTGGCTTACATGTCTAGAATATGTTGGAATAATACATACTTTCAATAAATAAATTGACCCTCCCTTTGAAGCAGGATTAAATACAATTCAGTTTAAAAATTAAACCTGTTCAAATGACAGCAAATTTCTAGTAGAGGCAGTGGTTACCGAATAATTTATTACGGCACATGGCCAGCACAGCAGTGGTTACATAAAGAAGGGAGAGTATAGAAATTAGATTGAACTATCCTGGGAAGGCCTGCCGGAAGAGATCTGCCTTGACAGCTTTTTTGAAGCTGCCTTGGCTGGTTATTTGACAGATCTCTTCTGGCAAGGCCTGGTCTGGGAGTGGCAGCAGAGACCCTCCTCTGGGAGGTTGCCAATAGTCTGGTTTTTATGGGTTGCAATAATGAGATGTGTCATCCACAGGGTCATCATGAGTTGGGGCTGTTTTGAGAGCAGTTCACGATCTCCTTTCATTCCCAAATAATCTTTCTCTGCTAAATCCCAGAGCCCTCTTTCCATCTGCTCTTTCACCATCGGCCCCCACCCACTTTTTCTAGTGCTGTTTTTATTTCCTTTTGTGCTAATTCAACCTTTCTCTGCTCCCTTGCAAATAGGGACTGAGATCTTGGTTCATTTTGATCATACACAAAGATTCCAAAGATTTTCCCCATCTGAATGAGATAATGAGGTGTTTTGCATGTTTTTTTTAATGATTTCCCACAATTTGAGACCTGGAAAAATACAAAACATGTGGGGAGTTTTGCTCAAAATTCAATATTTTTACACAAAGAAACCACTTTTTTGCTATTGCTGCTACTGAAAAAAGCAAAAGTCATTTTGCTTTGTTTCACAGCACTGAAAAATCTTGTTACTGTTCTCACTGAGGGGAAAAGTCACTTTTTTTCCTGTCTAATTAGGAAGCAGAGTACATCCTGGGAAGATTGGGAAGCTCTAGCTCCCCCAGTGCAAACGGCACAAAGTTGTTAAGGACACCACTTCTTTAAATCCTACTTGAACTGAGGAACCATGTGAATTCTAGGCTTCTTGGCTACACAACCCTGCTGGTGTCTTTTCACACCACATGATTATAGAACTGTGATTCTACTTTAAGTGCCATTACTCCAATCTATGGGATCATGGGATCTGCATTTTGGGGAGGGGCATTACTCATGCCACAGTCAGCCAGATTATTCTAATAACTCACCAAATTACAAACCCCAGGATCCTATGGGATGCAACCATGGTTTCATTCTGTTATAACAAGGAACCTGCAGTTCAATCAAATATTTATTTATAACTTGGTTTTAAAAAATGATGAAAGGATCAGTTCACCCATCTCTAGAACTAGGTGCTTCAGGATTCAGGGATTCAGTGGAATGAATTGTGGGGCAGAACCTAAGTGTTGATCTCCTAGCTGGTTCAATACAAAGCCTGCCTATCTTTTAGATTTGTGACCCCACAAACAGCAATCCAGAAGTTCCATTAATTGAAGTGAGCACCCTAGCTCCAGTTCAGTCTTGGCTGAACAATTTCCTGGTCCTGCTAGCCTTTTATTTCAATGCTGCCAACTCATGTGATCACACAACAACAGCTGCCATTTAAAGAAGGAGCAGGAGAAGGAGGGAGGCAAGAATGAGACCAGAATTTTGAAAGGTGAAAGATAGAGTCTGTTTTTAGTCTGACATTGTTTTTTTAAGCACTGCAAAGAGGCAAGTCATAATTCATTTTCTTTATTGAGGTCAAATATTTGGCAGCTATTGACTCTGTCTCATTATACATTTAGTGGATATTCCACCCTTCATGTTAATGAGTTTCCCTTTCTTTTTTATCACTTTCAGGAGGCTTCCCAATAATCTGCCCCTCTCTGCTTTCTCAACACTGGTTCCACCATAAATCATTAGTCCCTGGTCACACATCCCCAATTATTCGTTCACTCGTTGGCTCTTCTTAGACATTGCCAAATGATATACCAGCTGGTACCCACGTTTAGAGATGATAGCAATGTCATGGGACTCCCATTGGACCCATGACCCATCTGTCTAAAAGGTATAGTGATCCTGCCAAAGCTAATGTTAGATCTTTGCACTTTCTTGTAGGACAACACATAAAAATCTAAGAATAAAATAGGGAACAATTTGCAAAGAAAGAAAAATGGAAGTATATGACCTCATCCTCATTAGTCTTAAAATTCTGATACAGTTTTCTGCTGAGCAAAAGTGTCTATAGGATTTGAGGGCAATGATCTAGTATAAAACTAGCACAGTTAGGACTGTTCTGTTGTTGTTGTTGTTGCTGCTGTTGTATGCTTTTAAGTCATATGGCAACCCTAAGGCTAACTTATCACATGGTATTATTGGCAGTATTTGTTCAGAGTGGCTTTGCCTTTGCGGCTGAGAATGTATGATTTGCCAGGTTAGTTTCCTTGGCTGAGCAGGGATTCAAACCCTGGTCTCCAGAGTCATAGTCAAACAAATACATCATGCTGGCCTCTTCATGGTTTGAGTTCTTTCCTGGTAACTCCTGGTTTCATGTTAGGGCTAACCCGAAAAGAACTTTGAATTATGTCAAATTCCCTGATCTATTCCAGGTCAGAAAGTCACAAAGAACAGCAATATTTATCACATGACATTACTATATATATATATGGAAACTACTCTTATCTCCATCCACAAATCCTGAATGTTCATCCCATTTCTTTTCTTTTGGGCATCACCACCCTGGCTCAGTGTCCAGCCCAGACAGATCACCAGTTGTCATATTGCCCACCACAGAAATGAGCTGTTTAGTTCCACCTTCAGGGAACAGACTTCAATGGTCTAATGCATCCAGGGCCTAAAAGCAGCTCCCATCCCATATTTTATCAAGCTGGTAAGCAATGAGAACTAGATTGGAAGACCAACCTGCACCCTCTAGATGCCCCAAGTTGCTCACCAGGACAGTATATCTTGTTGGAGAATAAGCCCAGAAGTAAAAATGTCCAGATGTGGGGAAGGGTGACAAAGGTAACTATGGGTCACTTGCAGCTTGGTAACCAAATAATTGGATTCAGCTGGATCAAGACATGGGATGTCAATGCAATGTCATCATGCATTGGAAAGCACTACAAAGTGTTGCAAAACTACTGTAAATATGCATAGTCATCTTGCTTGGGGGACAAGAAATAAGGTGACACAGCAGGAAGAGGCTGGACTTCGTGGCCGCATGGCATGAGTGTATATAAGGGACAAGCCTCAGAAGACAGTGTGGGTTAATAGTTGGTTGGTGGTGGATGTATAGTGAAAGTAGCTTTGTGTTCTGTAAATATAGCAACTGAAGATTAAAGAGCCTCTTTGAAGAGACATCTGTTTCAGTCTGCTTTATCAGCTTCAAGAAGATGCCAGCCACAGATGCTGGCTAAACGTCAGGAAGAAACTCTTCTAGAACATGGCCACATAGCCTGAAAAACCCACAAAAGACTATGGATGTCGGCCTTCAACTTCTTTTGGAGCTTTCCTCCAGATTTTGGTTGACCAGAATATGAACTAGGTTAGTTTAGTTCTGGGCTAGAGAAGCCCAGTTCACGCCAGACTGGACTCTGATTTTAGCTCCTTCAGCCATTTTCCCCATGCTCCAGCGGCCGTGTCTCTTCCATCTTCCCCATCGATATCAGATTCCCAGAGAAGCCTTCAGAAGTAAGTATCTCCCATAGCTTTGCCTCTCTCAACTCTCCCGAATTTCCCTCCTTTGCTTTCATTGAGCATCAATTATTTGTGTGTGTGTCTTTGCTGTATGTTGGTTTCCTCTTTTTAATAAATATTTAGGCATTAATTGGAGTAATCTGTCTCCGCGTCATCTCTTAATGGGATTGTTTGGTCCTCTGGTATACACTATCGGGACATGGTCTTGTGGGGGCGTTATTAGGACCTCTGCAATTTGAGCTAATTAAAAATCCCCCTAATTAGAAACTTCCTAACAGAATTGTTGTGCTGAACGAACCTTTGAAAGACACAGCTGCTCTCTTTCATATTGGTAGGGAACCTATTCTCAGAAAGGCAAAATTTACTGGAACCCTTTGAAGCTATTAGGATTTCTCCAAATAACGGTAAATTTTGACTGGTTCAATTAAAATAATTTTTAAAAAAATATCACTTGTCCCCTCAACTACCAAATGCCTGCATTTTGCAGGGCTACAAAATGGTGATAGTGTACTTTTTCCAGTCCTAATTTAACCAGAGGATATTGTGGTCTACAGAAGATAGAACACAGAGATTGTATACTGTGTATCTGTGGTACATGCTTAGAAAGCTAAGCATGTATCAGCTACAAGTAACAGAAAAACTAGGAGTGGGGTGTTAAGGAAAGATTGCTGCTCTTGCTGATTAATACTAAATTTCTGCCACAAAGGGAATCATGGTCTGGACCTGAAGAGTTCATTAGTGAAAGCTTCCATGACAACCTCAGATAAGAGAGCAGCACATTCTTTAAAATAAGGCACAGCATATGAACAAAAAAGAATACAGTTCCTGCAGATACAGAACAGCACTGACCAAGAACTTCTGCCTAGGGAAAAACAAAACAAAAACAAAAACATTTCAATGAAGCAATCTTTCTGTTCCAGAAACCCTGGTAACTAGGACAGCTTTATCAGGATTCTATTCCACATTTGCTTGGTAGGTTGGGCTTGCCCTGCCTGGCTTTCTCGGTTTCTTTCTTAGACTAACAATTTTGCCATTTAACGGTGTGTGTCTCAGGGTTTTGTTTTGTTTTTTAACAGCCCTGTAATTATGTGGATGTCATCTAGCTAATCACTCATAGGAGTTTATCACACGTGAATTTTGAACTGCAATCCAAAGCAAATCCGAAGGGAAGGGGAAGCAGAATCAATTCGAATTTTATTTATTTATTTATTTATTTGTATCCCGCTCTTTTCCCAGGACTGGGACTCAATTCGAATCCAAGGCAATTCACATGATTAATTATCTCACATGAAGAGCGGAATTGTGGTCATTCCTGAGGTAAAGCGAAGTGAGTGCAAAATAAATTATCACACCAGTACAGACCATGCGGAGTCACCAATTCGAATTGGCACCCTTGCACATGCTCAGTGGGGCTCTGAACGCATCATGAACCTTTGCACTTCCAGGGTGAAGAAGGGGGTCAATTCCTAATTCCAGTTTCATATGAATGCTAGCCTCACGTGAATGATTGCTTCACGTTTCTTCTTCCCTTCTATTTTATTCTATTTTTTACTCTATTTACTCTATTTCAACAATTTAGCAATGCCCACAACTCCTGCCATGTGTGGTCTCGAGTATACATACAGCCACATCTGAATGTGTACTCCCTGTCATTCATGCTATCCCTTCATGCAACATCCAAACGTGTCCTTAGTTTCTCCATCCCTTCATGCAACATCCGAATGTGTCCTCAGTCTATCCATCCTTTCATGCAACATCCAAATCTGTCAGCCACATCCAAACGTGTCCATAGTGTATCCATCCCTTCATGCAACATCCAAACGTTTCCTCAGTCTATCCATCCCTTTATGCAACATCCAAATCTGTCAGCCACATCCAAAAGTGTCCTTAGTTTATCCATCCCTTCATGCAACATCCGAACTTGTCCTCAGACTATCCATCCCTTCATGCAACATCCAAATCTGTCAGCCACATCCTCCTCTGTTCTTGAAGGAGTACCGGAAGCAAATGGAGCAAAATTGCAGCTCCTCATCATGAGACGTTTGCCACCTTGGAGGTTGGGGGGGGGGGTACCAGGACCGAAGCAAAGTTGCATTCCACACAGACCAATTCAGATTGAAATCGAAGTGAGCTTGGAAACATTTTTTCTAATTCGCTTGTTACCAAATTCACCTACATCAGGAGTCCCTTTGGATTGACTTTGGATCTGGCTCGGAACTACTCCCCATAGAAAGCAATCACATGTGATAATCTATCATGTTTTAACATGAATTCTCATGGTTGGACCAGGAGTGACTTCGGATTGGAGCCGCAAAACCCATTGTGTGATATCGTCCATAGAACTATTCATGAAGCTTGAGCAATGATCACTACAGAATCAAAAGAAACAGTGCTCCTTTAGCCATAGTGACCTAAAAGAATAAAACAACATATGTCATGGTGCCACAGCAGACAGGCATAAGAAGGTGGCCTGAGTCTGCCCTGGCAAGAAGTGAGTCCAAACCCTGGCGACCGCATGGCCTGCTCCAAAAGCGGACTGTGGACACAGAACCCAACCCATTCAGCAATGAGCTGAATTATTCTGGCTCCTTTTTGGCCTTCTTGTAGCTTCACACTACTTTGGAGGCATGTGTCATTTAAACGCCATGCCTTCAAAGTGGCAGAGAGCCACTTCATTTGGCCCCTTTGTTCCAGGCCATAATGGCAGCTAGTGGTGTGAAATGACAGAATAATTCTTCTCATGCCTGAAGAATGGTGGGCAATAAAATTAGTGTTCTCCCTGTCTGAAAAGTGTAAGATAATTACAGTGTCTCATCTCTCACAATTCCAATCTGGGGCCAGAAATTCCTTTTGAAGTTCATTCTTCTAAACATCATTGTTTTACAGCATCACTGAAATAAAATAGGGTGCAAGAGTGTGGGAATTGGTATACACTAGTGAAGGTAAAACTGTCTTGCCAATGAGTTGTAGAGATTGTGTGTTGTTTTTGTTTTTTGCAATGACTGGATTCAAATTTGCCAAGCTAAAACAAAAAATGTCATATAAGGGAGAGGGAGGATGGAGGAGGTGGTTTGGTATAGTTTTGAAGACAGATAGACTGAAGAAGACAAGCTGGGATCAGTTTTGTTTACAATTCTTATAGCGAGAAGCGGGATTGTGGGAGGTGTAGTCCAAATTTTTTCCAGGCTCTGAATTTCTTTCTCTACCCTGCTCTCCCGCACATATTATAATGCACTGAATTCAGTGGAGTTATGGAGTCCAGCTATTGTTGGACTGCAAATTCCAGCAGCCCTAACTGGTGGGAAATGCTGGGAGCTGCAGTCCAACAACATTCAGAACTTGGAAGCTATGCAGGGTCAGTTAACCCTGGTTAGTACTTGGATGGGAGACTGCCAGAGAATACTAGGTGGTGTAGACTAGCTTCCAGAAGAAGGAACTAGGAAAAACCTTTGGAAAGTCATAGAGTCCCAATAGGTTGATTAGGTATGTCAGTTTATATTTCTCAGTCCCTCCATACATATGTATTAGAGATGTGCATTAGATTTGGCTGAATCCCAAACTCAGTAACAAAGTTGACTGATTTGGAGATCTGGAAGATGTCTAAATTGAAGAAGGGCTCCTCTAAAGCAGAACAAATTCATTTCTGAATGAGAAGCTTTGTTGATGTGAGACCAGATAATAAGTCTCAAAAACTAATACATGTCTCTCTAAGCTCTCCATAGGATGAAACTTGGGGGTAGATAGAGGAGGATGAGGGGGGGGAATAAAGTAAAGTGCCTGACAACTCAACTTCATAATACTTGCAAATGGTTTCACCAAGGTGGTCGCATTTACAGTATTTCAGTGGAATGATTCAGGGCAATATCCTATAGGAGTGTTCAGCATTGTTTGCTAAATCTCTTTTCCAAGAGTTTTATTCAATCTCCAGACTGAGCAGAATGAGCAGAAATGGTGGCATATCATCAGAAAGTCCTACATTGTTTTCATTCATCACAATTCCCTAGCCTTCTGACATTTTGCGAGTTTCATGTACATAATTATTTAATGAAACCCTGTGTGAATATGCACTTCCTCTGTCTTGCCTTTTCTATCTGAAAAAGTAACTGGGCCAACATAGTCAACCTTCTTATTGTATTAAGAGTGGGAGAAATAGTGCCTAAAGGTATTTACAAACCATCAAATAGGTTATTTGCCAAGGCAAGGTACTTCAAGAGGCTGGGGGTGGGCTATGCAGATTTATTTCCTATATATGTTCATTGTAAAAGATGTGGAAATGTGGACTTTGCTTTCACATCATTGATGTGGGTATTTATTTAAGGTTTCACTTTGTTTTGTTTTTAACGAGTAAAAAGTCAAATGTTAATTAAAGAACTGAATCAATAAAAGGAGAATTTTTAAAAAATTAAAAATACGTTAGGCTGACTTGATACAGCTGTCTTCACAATAAATTGCTTGACGATACATTCAGCCCACTCACATTAGAGTTATCAAGGGTGGTTTAAAACAGATTACACAGTAGAAGGTATTAACATTTCAGTGAAACCTTAATGGAGGACTTTCACAGTAAGGGAAAATTGGAAAGGGAAACATTTAAACAAAATGCAGATTAATTAACCAACAATTGTCAGTGTTCATCTGATTATTAGTGGATATAGCTGCATTCCACACCTCCTTCTGAGAAGCTTCTTGACCTGTTTGCTGTCCTTTATTCTATGGTGTGCTAAGCAAAAAGAGCGATTCTGCCATAAGCACACATGGCTTCTTATTTCAGATATCATCATCCTCCCACACAAGAGTTGCCTGGAAATGGCCTATGTTTTTGCTGTGCTTTGCTTCCCTTGCGATGACATTATCTTTTCTGTTGACATCATGGTCTTACTGAAATTTACATCTACTGTTAAAGCAGAAATATTGTTGGTATAGTTTAACACACATCTAGACCTCAGTAAACAAAGTAGATATGTCTCTGGGCCTTACTCCTTTTAATAAATAAATAACATAGAAAGAACAGACATAGGTTCCTGTACCACCAAAAAAAAAACCCCGAAGAACAGTTGAAAATATTTCAGCAAACATTTTAGCCAACATGGCATAGAAGTTTAAGCGTGGGACTACAATTCTGAGACCATGGTAACCTTGGGAAAGCCACACTCTCTCAGCCTCAGAGGAGAACAAAAGCTAACCCCTTCCGAACAATCTTGCTAATAAACCCCTGTGATAGCCTTTAAAAAGGTAATGGTAATTCCTTGGCATGAATGTCTAGTCGTAACAGACTGTAGGAGGCGGTGCTCATCTCCATTACTAAGCTGAAGAGCCAACGTTGTCTGAGGACTGCTCTGGTGGTTATGCGGTCAGCATGACTTCACCGAACGCTGTTACTGACTGAGAGCCTTAGAGCCATGATAATTTAGAAATGATTTGAAGACAATCAACAACAACAACAATAACCATGTGTGAAATGAAACAAATACCAGGTCAGATAAGCCTTACATTTTGAACCTTTTAGAAACCACTAGAAAGGTTTTGCCAAATTGCAACCAGGGACTTTTTTCTTTTACCAGCTTCCATTTTTCTTATGGTTTCCATTCTAGTGACCAAATAGATAGATCTATGGTGCGTTACAGACCGCCCAAAAGCGGGTGGTCTGCCGCCGCCATCATTAGCTACGCCGAGAAGCCCCAGCGGCCAGACCGCGAGGCTTCCCGGCACAGCTAAAATGAGCGCCGAAATGGCGCTCCTTTTTGGCCCCTGGAAGTGGCACTGCAAGGCGTGAGGCGCACACTCGCGGCATCACTTCTGCCACGCCACATCCAGATGCTGTGCATCCGAGATGTAAATATGGCAGCGCCCATGTGGACGGGCGCTACCATTTACTACGTGCTCTGCGCGTACTAGGAACAGGGCCAGTTAGGAAGGTAAGACCCTTCCTAACCCTAGCATGCCCCTTTCTAACCCTAGTACGCGCAGAGCACGTAGTAAATGGTGGTTTGTAACGCGCCTATGCTTTTCATTCAATATGCTTGGAGGAGCTGCTAAAACATATTTACCCACATTCCCCTTTTTCTTTATTTCTGTACATGCATGCATACTCATTTAAGGATTATTGAGATAGCTGACATTTAGCACCATAGAATCATAGAGACCACAATTTGGTGACATCTGAAAATTTCACAAGCATGCCCTCTATTCCTTCATCCAAGTCATTGATAAAGATGTTGAATAGCACGACAAGGGCAAGACAGAACCCTGTGGCACCCTGCTAGTCTTTTCTCTCCAGGATGAGGAGGTGCCATTGGTGAGCACCCTTTGGTTTTGGCCAGTCAGCCAATTACAAATCCACCTAACAGTAGTCGTGTAAAATACTAGTGTGCTTGCAAGAATGTTGTGGGAACCTTGTTGAGGCCATAGTGAAATCAAGATATGCTACATCCACGGCATTTGTAGATAGGCACACACAGTTACAGTGATATCAATGACTATAGCAGAAAGAGTCTTAATGCAGACACGCTGCTGCAATCTGGCAAAAATCTGTTTTTCTCTAGCCTGCTTTTTAAAAATCCTTTCAGCTAGACAGAAAACAAGAAGAAGAAAAATGAAGGCTGGGTAGGTATAGAAATACTTTGTACAAGACAGCATCTTTGTCAGAGGCTTTGTTAACTGAGATATGCCTATACAGTGTTACCCCGGGATACGAATGCGCCGCCTTACGAAATTTCCGGGTTACGAAAAAATCCAATTGAAAAAAACTGTTCCGGGTTACGAAGGTTATTTCGGGTTACGAAAGAAATTTTGGTGCTTTTCGGCGCTTTTTCGCACCAAATCGCGGCTTTTCCCCATTAGCGCCTATGGGGTTTCAGCTTGCGAAAGCCTTTTGGGTTACGAAAGCAGCGGCGGAACGAATTATTTTCGTAACCCGGGGTAACACTGTATATGTTGACAAAGATAAGATAACACTGCTATATTCCATTCAGTTTTGGCTCCACAATTTTGGGCCCCTCAGGTATAGCACTTTCAGCCTGTAGGATGCTGAACATGCACACTCAGTGCACATATACTCTGCAAAATTGAAATGCATATACTCTGCCTACATTGAAATATATGCTGGGAATGGGTAACAGTGGCACCCAGTGGAACCAAGATGTGCCTACAATCTCTCACCATATGTTGTCTATGGGAACTGTAGTCCCAACTGGGGGGGTCATAGTTGCCCACGGCTATTTTGTCTCCTCCACAATTTGATTCACAACAACTTGATTTGAAAGAGATTAATAATATGTGGTATAAGAGACTAAATATCCTAAAGGCACCAGATCCTGTCTGATCTTGGAAACTAAGTAGGGTCAGACCTGTTTACCACTTGGATAGGAAACTACCAATGAATACTCGGTGGTGCTGTGGGCTATATTGAAGAGGAAGGAACTGACAAAACTACCTCTGAGTATTCCTTGCCTAAGAAAACCCTATATGGCAATTTGAAGACACATGCATGGAAGCACATGGAGAAAATAATGGTGGTGGTAGTGATTAATAGTATTCATTTATAAACTACCTTTTCTTCAAAACTGGGACTCAAGGTATTTTACGAAAAAATAAAACAAATACTACAATATAATACAATACAATACAATACAAGGTTGTTTATTAAAAGATAAAACAAAAACTGGGATTCACGGTGGTGTACAAAAAATAGAACAAATAAAGGCACATTAAATGTTTAAAAGAGTTGTTATTAAATTGCAATCATTTATCCATAGAATTAAAACCATTAAAAATAATCCATTTAAAAATCAAAAGATGAACAATAGAAAAATCACACAATTAAAATCCCTTTAAAGCTTGCCAGAATAGAGAGGTTTCTACTGGTCGATGGAAGAATAGCAAGGAGGAAGCCATCTTAGCCTTCCTAGAGAGGCAGCTCTACATCTTGAGAGCAGCTACTGAGAAGGCCCTTTCCTATATTCCCACCAAAAATGTGTGTGAAGGTGTTGGAATGACAGAAAATGTATTTATCCTTTTTCTTAATGCTGGAATTTCAAATTAACTAAAGAAATTGAGTAACATATTGCAGAGTTGACAAAAGAATGAGCAGTTTCACATAATGCATGAGGAACTTATGGAATTCCTGCCGCAAGGCCAGTGATGGGTCCCAAATTGTTGCATGCCTTCAAGTTGTTTCTCATGTATGAAGACCCTAAAGCGACCCTATCATGGCATCCCAGCTTAGATGTCTTCAAATGAGGATAAGACAAATTCATGAATTTATCAACAGCTATTATTTATGATGGTTATATGGTGTCTCAAAGTTCAGAAATAGCATGCTGGGAATACAGAAAAGGGACAGAACATGCTTGGACTTCAAATAATTCAAAAGTTGTAGAAAGCAAAAGAAAATAGATTCATCTATCCCTAATCTTGACATGCATTAAGACATGTAAAGACATGCATCAAGACACCCTGCCATGCAGGAACACACAGTCAAAGCACCCCCAGCATATGCCAATCCAGTCTCTGTCTAAAAACCTCCAAAATAGGAGACTCCGCCACACTCCAAGGGAATGTACATTTAAAAAAATCAAATTAAATAGCCAAAAAGAAAAGAGAGAGGGAGAGAGAGAAGAAAGCATGCCAGTGCATATTTGATGTGGACATGGGACTTCATTTATGGAATCAACTGTATTTTTTCCTAGTTTAGTAAAGATGATGTCAGTTACAGCTATATCAATCTTGTTTTTTTATAGTACATCTAAGCCAGAATGTGTGTGACAAGATTAGTCCAATGCTACCTTCGAAAGACTTCATTTGTTCTCTGCTGGAGTCTTCATCTAAAGCTCCATTTGACTGATAACTGGATGTCTTTCAAATCCCTCCTTGCATCTTCACAGGCGTGTGATGTTTGGCACTGTGCTTTTGCAGTTAACCATAATGACCATACTGTTGCTTCACATGTATCTAAAGCTAGGGTTTTCATTTTGCTGTTTTGCTTTTGGAGAGGGAAACTTTATAAACGGAAGTTTTAACTCCAGTCGGCAACTTCGGAAACTATGCATTATACCACACATTCTCTGCTGAGCCTATTTGCTCCCATTTGCATTTAATAATTTTTACATTATTTTAATTTCTCACTATCTTCAAAAAAGCAGAAGAGGTAGCATTCATGCGCTGGAGCGTCTGTCACTTCCAGCAATGTCTGTCTTGATTTAACAATTAAAGTGTGAATAAGCCAAAACCATGAACAATTGAGCCAAAGTTGCTGTTGTGCTTGAGATAGCTTTCTTTTTTTAAAAAAAAAAAACTTTTATAGATGGCAATAAAGGCCTTGGCAATGAAAAACTATGGAAATCTGATTAGCTCCCTGAAAAGGAGAGAGAAAGCTAACATATCAACACACAAAGATCTTGCCTATAGCTACTCATCTGCATTGTTAATTATAAGCTCTACTGCAGAATCCAAGAGACTATATCAAAGAGATCAATGGGTTTGGCAGGCTGCTAAATATTCAGCAAAGAGTGCCTGCCTTAAACTCAAACTAGCAGGCATCACTATTGTGTTTTTTTCCTTTAAAACTTCAGATTCCATTACATATAAAACAATATAAAAACCTAATCAGATAAATGCTTAATAAAGTTGGGGTGTACATTCACACATTTTGAGGGGAACACAAATGGTAGTTGGGGACATGATTTAGTTTATTTTATTTTCCATACTAAAAGAACCCGAAATTATACAAATGCTTCCTTTATTTGCTGCGTGTTTACTGCAATTAGTTTGGCAACCACATAGTGCCCGCACACACATACACACACTTCAGATTTTACCTTCATAAAAATAGTTGAGATGTGTGGTTTCAGAATCATGTAGTGCATAAGACGGCATCAAAATAATGATAGAATATAAAGTAATCAGCTCTGTTCCAAGGATTCAGACAACAGTCTTGTGAAAGAACAAAAAGCCTTTATTGCAGACCAAGGACAATAGTGATTAGCCAGTGTTTAAGTTGGTACTAATTTGCCTTGCCCTCTTGTCACTATATATGGAATGGATGGTTTCCTTCCGTGAGCTGTCTTGGATCCAACTCTGGCACAAATGCTGCATATCAATAAAATTAAATTTAATAAATAAATAGATTTCCATAGTATCAAAAACGACATTATTTCGCTTCCAGATGCAATCTGTGGCCAATGTACTTTTGGAGCCATCTGTAGGATTTGGGGAGTTATAGTCTCAACAAGTTCAAGCTCTGATATTTAAAGCAAAAATTATATTTAAATTTACAGTTTGTTTCAGAGTGAAACACACCTGAAAGTAACAGAGACCAAAAAGGATCATTCATCCCTACCAAAAATAAATAAATGAATGAATAAATAAATAATGTTAAACATCAGACTTTGTTTTTATTAAAAAATATATATCCATTTGCAGAAAAGAAAGAAGTTGACACAATGTTCACAGTTCAAGGCTTTTCCCCATCTATGTGTGTACATGTGTGCGTCTCTCTTTTCAGTTTCCTTTATTTACTCGAACCAGGCATATTCAATTCTCCTTTCCACTCAAAAGAAAATAGATAATACTAATTATTTGAAAGGTATTAATTAGACAGTGAAGGTGATTAGAATTTATATGGGCTGCAATATGTAGATATGTTTAAGGTTTCTTCTGCATTGGACAAAATCTAGCGACTGCAAGAGAATCTGGTGTTAAGCAGGTTTCTCTAACCTTTGGATTCAAAATATAATGCAGGACAATCATCCATGATAGGTATGTATGTGCATTATTTACTTACATTTCCCTTCTGGACATAAAATAATATTAAGCATAATGAAAATGACAGTTTCCAGTGGGGAGGAAATATTGTTTGCACCTAGAGATAATTGCAGTCCATCCAAATTCTTTACATTTTTTTCACATTAAGTTAAAAGATTGGAAGTGACTGAAATGGGATACAGTTTGTGTAATTCGCAGTGAGAGATGCTGGCTTTATTCCCTGGCCAGACAAGCAGAAGTGAATGAAAAGAGATCTTTATGCAGTCAAATTCAGCTCTAATGTGGACACCTCCAGCCAAAACCTTCTTTTTTTGTCCATGAAAAATGAATGAAAGTGTTTATTCTAGACAGATTTTGCTTGGCTGCCCCTTCTCTCTTTGCCCTCAAACCCACCCATCCCCATGCAGATACATATTGTTACACACAGGCACATTTATGCCTGGAGCAGCAAGCTGTACAATATCATGCTTTTTGATCTTGTCAGTGTTGGACAAAATGTGCCCTACAAGTAGTCCTGTGTTAGAATCCTTGGATTCTATCAGAAATAAATAGATATTGATTGGAGATAACGGAATAGGAAAAATAATAGTTGTTGGCTGAGCATATTTAGTTTACCTATAGACTGGATAGGTTTAGGGGGAGGGCAGATACCTATACCTTGTTATTAGTTGCAAGAGGCCTGGAGTGCCAGTACAGTGGTATGTGGTGTTAGAAACTGTTAGTTAAGTATAAATAATGGGGAGCGAGAGGGATTTTGTAGATGGAAAAGGAGGGAGAGGAATGTTGGGGGTGGAGTTGCTGGGGATTTTATGTATTGTAATTGCTGGAGATGGGCAGTCTCAGCTTAGAAGCTGAATGAGTCACAAGTGCTGTTTCTTTTACATCAAACCTGATGGATTGATTGGTCCAAGAGCTGACTGACCATTCTGACAGCCTGCTTCCTTCACTGTATTCATATAAGAGGTATGTGTGTGTAAAAAAATGCTTTCAATAATATGGGATGGAACAAGATAGTTGTATTATAATTTGGGCATCAAGGAAAGACTGTAGTTATTTTGTTTATGGACACAGCAACATAACAATATACATGATGCAATTTAAGCGATGCAAGCCAAATTATGCCCAGAAATCTGCAACATAGACTCCAACCATACATGGAGAGGGAAATCCCAGAGGTCCAAGTGTAGTTCAGGATAGGAAGAGGCACTAGAGACCACATTGCAAACATACGATGCCTAATGAAATGCACCATGAATTCGAAAAGAAAATCAGCATGTGCTTTATAGACTATAGCAAAGTCTTTGACTGCATAGATCATAAGAGGCTATGGAATGCCCCTAAAGTCATGGGAGTGCTGATAGTCCTGATGAGGAATCAGTGCTTAGAACAAGAGGCTACTGTCAGAACAGAACATAGAGAATAAATGGTTCCGAACTGGCAAAAGAGTCAAGCAAGGATGCATCCTTCCACCCTAACTGTTTGACTTATATACAGAACAGATTATATAAAAAGCAGGCTTAGGGTCCGAACAGACAGGCCAAAATAAAGCTGTTTTGGGTCACTTTGGAGGTATACTGTTTAAATGATGCATGCATCCTAAGAAGCCAGAAGCCACACCAAAGCCATGCTCCAGTCCTAAGGACTAGAGCGCAGCTTTGGCGCAGCTTCTGGCCTTTTAAGATGCGTGTGTCATTTAAACAGCATACCTCCAAAGTGACCTGAAGCAGCTTTATTTTGGCCTGTCTGCTCTGGTCCTTAGATATAGAAGAAGAAGGAGTGAAAATAGGAGGAAGGAATATCAACAATCTAATATATGTAGATGACACCATAGTACTAGCAGAAAACATCATCGACCTATAACAACTACCAAGGAAGATAAAGGAAGAAAGTGCAAAGATAGGCTTACTGGTGAACATAAAGAATATATATAGAGAGAGAGAAAGTATATATTAGAGCATATGTATGGATATGATTGTAATATAATGATATGAATAAAAAAATAATACAGGAACAATTATCTCCCAGAAACCTCATCCAGAAACAGAAGGAACTGGCAGAGAGATGACAGGGGCATGCCATGTGTTAAAGCTGTACATATCTTGTTTGTTTACTACTCACATGGAAACCTTTTACAAAATTCTTTCATTTACTTTCCAGTTCAGAGGAATCTCATTTCTGTGAAACTATAGACAAATGTGGAAGGTATAATGTATTGAATTATGTGAAGGTTATCAAAGGAGATATTTTGGGATCATGACTGGATGGCCCTTGTGATCTCTTCCAACTGTAACAGGAAAGGAGGAGGAATAGCATTATATGTCTGTTTCTTTCAAGCAGTTTACCCACCAATGTGGCTTTTTCCTTGCCTCAGCCCAGGCCCCAGGACTCTCTGTTCTTCCCATGTTTCCTGGATGAGGTTTCTGGGAGATAATTGTTCCTCCCAAAAAATAAGCTAAAAATTGGCCAAAATGGTAACCAAAAGTGATGTTACAAAGTTTCTGACATATCAAATTGGACCAGTGTGACCCACATGGGAGAAATTCATCTTAGATGGTCAGAAAACTAACATTTAAAAATGCCCTGCCTCTTTGGAGTTAAATCCTTTGCTGTATATCCAGAAAAGCTGGACAAATTCTCAGATTTGTTGGTATATTCAGTCAAAACCTTTTCACAAATTTTGACAGGCTTGAGTTCACAGATGTACAAATCTCCACATACTAAGTTCAAATGGACTACGTAAATCAAAGAAAATATGGTTAAAGCTCACAGGTTGTACTTGGTGGATACAACATCACAGGTTTGATCAATATATGATTAGGCTGGTTTTAGAATAACTGATCACAGCATGAGCTGTTCTCTGAATATATAGTGAAGTTCCGCTTTGCCTACCAAACACAATAAATGCGATGAATTCTTTAAAATTCCTGAGTCCACTCTCACATTATGAGAAGTAAATATCAAACTAGTTGATATTTCCTCAGCTATCTGTGACAGGGAGACCTATCCCACTCCTTCAGCCCCGCCCTAGCCTTATTGCCAAAATAACCAGTCAAGCTTCATATCCTTAATCATTAAATATGTTTATCCAGGTATGCCTTGTTTCAGTCACTGGCCTTGGGGACTGACTGGTCTGTTTAGCAAATAGAGCTAACAACCCACTCCCTGCTGTCCAAAAAACCAGTCCAACCAGACACCTACTCCTTGTGCCTCTACAGGGACCCTACACAGGCTTTTCTTGGGGGTTCCCATTATTGTTTCACTAGCCAACCCAGCTTAGCCCTCAGCCAGATATGGACCTAGACTGATTCGTCCATCCCTGCCACTGGAAACTGACGTTTCCTGTCTCTTCTAGCACCTCTGAACTTCTATAAAATCACCTGACTCCACTAGGTCTTTTAATCTGCATAGCAATTAGTATTTTCTAACTTTTGCCCTAAGATCCTGTTCCTAGTGTCTAGTTGTCCTACATGTGATGGTGCTTTTCCAGTAAAGAAAATAGGCCACCTGGTATATCTGGTAGAGGAGGAAATGTTTGAAATATGCCTTGTGTCTAGCTGGTTACTGAAGATGAACTCCACCAGTTTTGTTTTTCTCAGCACATATTTGTTTACAGTATATTAGCAAATTAATTACTGAAAAGAAGTATGTCCTAATTACTATTGATGATCAGTTCAGTTCAGTTGTTTTAAATTTTGCTGCCTGCCAGAACAGTAGTTTTGTTTATAATTTATCACTGTATACAGACACACAGGCAAAAAGATTAGAAATATCCTTCCTGCATGTGCTGTGAGTTGGGACCTTGCACCAAGACAAAAGGCTGGACATTGTGTTATGGGTTGAAAGACTGTTCACAATTTTAATGCAAATACAACAGTCATAGATCATGTACCTTAATGACAAACATTTCCCAGTATACAATGTGCATGAGAAATAAATAAAATTGAGGAGACACAAGGCCCAGTGGTTCAAGACCAGCAAATGCTCTAAATGAGAGTGAAGGGCACCTAGTTCAGTTAAACTTGTAGGCAGAGCTTTTGAATTAGACAATCAATGTGTCATGTCTGAAACTGAGGTTGGAGGTGAGGTCACCTGCATCCACCTCAACTGCAGCCCATTTTGTTCCTCTATCCATCCAAGGAACCTTCTCTCCCAAGTTTAACTCATACCCAATGTCTCCTATATATTGTTTTGCCCAGTTTATAGAGAACCCTTAATTGAAACTAGTTCCAGTCAGAGTCGACAAGAAGTGGTTTTTCATCTTCTTATGGATTCGGACATATATGTAACCTGGAGAGTAGTGCATCACTGCCTCACTGTTTGTACCTGCAGTTATCTTGGAGCTCTGAATTTCAGCAAGTTGGAAAGAGAGAGAGAAAGAGTGAAAGCGGGGGGTGGGGGGGGAATGCTTGAGCTAAGCTGTGGAATCAATGGTGATGAAATCCTTTAAGTAGATTTTTGTCTTGTATTACTTCAAATTGACTGACTAATATGAACTAAGCTTGTCATCTGTTTACTGATCTGATTTTCTTCTGTAAATGCTCAAATTACTTACTTATCTTTGTTTACACTATTCAGTCAACAGATGTTCAGATGGGGAGTCACCAGGTTAGCTACTGAGAATGTGTGCAAGTGTGAAAATATTCAAGCTATTTTTTATATAATAAAAGAAAGATATTGTTTGTATCCCCCCCCCCCCCCCCCGAATACACTTCTTTATATGGTTTTAAAGCTGAGAACTGCATCCCAAAATCTGGAGAGGTGTGCTCTCTAAAGGATAACTGCATTCTAATCTGAACATTAATCCAAATTACCAGCAAAAGGTATTTTTCCAGCATCCCAAAAACCTGCATATTGGGCTTCCTTAACTGACACATTATAATCAGCCATAAAGCCACTGCAACAATAGGTGAACCACTTGTTTATCATTAAGGATTCTTCTCAATCAGCTGATGCCATACCAAGCATGCATACATTTCATAGAATTATAGATCTGGTAGGAGCCTCATGGACCATCAAGTCCCTTCATAAATGCAGAATCTTCAGCTATAGCATCCCTAGCAGGTAGTTGCACAGCCTCTTTTTGAAGACATCCAAAGAAAGAGACCCCACCACCACCTCTCTATGGAACTGTTTCCATCGTCAAACCAATTTTACAGTCAGGAATTTCTTTTAAATGTTGAATTGAAATTTACTTTCCTGTAATTAAGTATCATTAAATTCCATTACTTGTAATTAAATATCTGTCATGCCCAGCCTGGGGGATGACTCGGAGGACTCAGATGAGCCAGAGCCCCTGGGACCTGAACCTGTAATTGAGGAGCCTGAGGCTGGCCTTAGCTCTGCTGGAGCAGAGTCTGTGGCCCCTCCAAAGGTTCTAATGGAACCTTTGGGGCTTGATCCTTCATTTGGCTTTAAGTCAACACTTCTAGCCCTAGTTGTTGAGGGGTGAATATCTTGTCTATCACTTTCTTTGGTGCCATGTTGTGGTAGTAGTCTGAACAAAGAATCAGCCAAGAAATTTTTTCCCCTAGCAGGTATTTCAATTGAAAGTTGAATTTACAAAAGAACTTAGTCCATCTAATCTACTTGGGGCTAAGTATGCATGTGATCTTGAGTAGCTCCAAATTATTATGATTGGTTGGTTCACACCTCAGATAGGATGGAAGCTCCCTTAAGTAAATGCTGTCAGGCCAGTGAGGCCCGCTGAATAATTTCTGCTTCGTCCTCTCAAATGGGCCAATTATATTCCATCTCCGAAAACTTACTAAACTGGCCTTTGATTGTGCATAGGATTAGGCAACTGGGGTTTTTTCTTCCCCCCCCCCCCCCCCCCCCCAAACACACCTCCTTTTTGGACTTAGTTTTAAGCAAGTAGGTTAGAGGCAAAGCGCTCTGGACAAAATTCATAATAAATTGCCAGTAAAAGTTTACAAATCCCAGAAAACTCTGTAGAGGGCATCTGGTCATAAGCACTTTCCAACCAATTGTGTCTTGGACTTTTACTGGATTAATCTTTATCCCCACACACTCAAAATGCAATATCCTAGATCAGTGATTCCCAAACTTTGGTCGTCAAGGATTTTTGGACTTCAGCTCCCAGAAGTACCATCCAGTTTGGCCCACAGTCAGGAATTCTAGGAGCTGAAGTCCAAAACCTCTTGAGGACCAAGTTTGGTAACCACTGCCCTAGATAGTCCAGGTTATCCCTGTGGAATTCATATTTTGAGAGCTTTACATACAGCTGATTACCTGGCAGTGTTTTTGAGTACCTTCCATACCTGTTCCACATGGGCCTGATAGTACCCAGAGTATGCTAGGGTCCCAGGCCTCATTTTATATTTGTTAGTAATAACAGCAGTAATACTCACACAGCTAGCACACAGCTAATATTAAGATAACACTTTAACCATGGCAGAGGGGTCTTTTACAGGAGACCCTGACACATAATCAAGCCTCAGGCCCTTGTCCAAACCACCATTACTGCCTCCCCTCATTGTCCCTGACAAGCTAACACAATACATTTCTCCTCCAGAACTGAGAGATATTGACGGTACAGACTGACATTGGGGTCCTGCAAAGCATTAGATTCAGATTTTAAAAGAAGAAATGGGTTTGAGGTTAATCTGAGATTTATTTGTGGGGAGGGAAGCAGTCATAAGGGGGTCCCCGGTGTGTGTGTGGGGGGGGGGGGTAGCTGATTTTCCTAAATCACACACACACTTAAAGAAAGGGTATAGAAATCAAGACTATGTGTCCCTAGTCTCACTATACTTCTCAGAGTAGTAACTGAGGAGAGATGCCAGAGCAGCCCTACTCTTGTCTGAAAAGGCAGAATCATTGTTCACATGATGCAATATTACAATATTCAATGAATCTGGTGTTGGTGGAGGTGGATCAGCTCAGACTAAGGTATTAAAGATACCACTTTAAAGACATTTTTAAACGAACAGAGCTAATATGCATTATTTATATCCTCCACTTGTAATCCAAACTGAATCAGAAGGATGTCCTATGTTTCTATGATTCTATGTCCACAGTACACTAGCATTTCTGTTTAACTGTTCCAATTCCAAATTAAATCAAGGGTTTTTTTTCTATCAATACAACCAGCATCTCCACTTTATTTACTTATTCATGTCACTATTACACCTTTATTCTGCTTTTGCTTAAGGCAGCCAGTAAACATCACTGAAACAAATTCAAATAAACCACCACAATAATCAATAAATCACAAAACAGTTTTAGAAGGTCAATTTGAAGAGATATGTTTTTACACTCTTCCTAAAAGCAGAAAGAATGAGAACATATTGCAACTCTGGGATCTGGCAATCTATAGCCTGAGGGCAATGAAGTAAGGTTGCGAGTTCAATACCAGTGAAAGGGCTCAAGCTTGACTCAGGCTTGCATCCTTCCAAAGTTGCTAAAATGAGTACCCAGATTGTTGGGAGCAATGAGTTTACAGTTGTAAACCACTCAGACACTGCTAGTTCAGTATGAAGCAGTATATAAATGAAGCTGTTTGTTGTAATGAAGTACATTCTCTCATGAGCCTTTCAGTGGACTTCCACAGTGAAGTTCTTCCCTTGTAGAACTTTTAATATTAAGACATTTGTGGCAATTAATAATATATTGGACATGTATACATGCAAAACAAAGTGGAAAAGGTTTATTTCCCCTTTGTACCTGAATAATTCCCTGAAAAGTGGGTTAACCTGTAACAAAATAGTCTGGTTTAAACCAATTTGTTCATTTCCAAGCACTTTGATTTCTGCAGTCCATTCCACACGAGAATTACATAAGAGTTGGAAGAACCTCTTACATGTGTTATTGTATCATCCTTTTTTTAATGTGATTGGACCAAATTGGTCAAACTTCAGAGAATCCTTGAATGATCAAACCAATTCTTTTATTTCCATAAATAAGAACTATTACATTGAGATGTTTGCAACAGTAATAGCAAGAACATACATATGATGAGGAAATTTTAGCCAACATTTACATCAGTAGGAGACAAAGTGAGGCCCCTAGGCCATTTTGGAATCCGTAAGATTTCCCAATGCATCCACAAAATATGGGGGTGCTCTAAAAGGACTAATAGCATCCTCAGGCTTCTGAGGGGAGTGATACTGGTCATTTTGACAAGGTTTTAGGCATTATGGGACCCCTTTGCCTCTTTTAGGCTTGTAGAAGCCATCCTGCAGTTTATACAGACTTTCTTTTCTTTTCCAAAAACTAAAGTGACTAGAGCAATGACAGCCTAACAAGCACCCCACCATCCAAATTCCCCTTTCCTGGAAATTAGAACCATATGGTCAGCTCTGAACCCCTTCATCTAGTCTCTTACCCTCAAGTGTAGCAGAGGAGGGCATTGTGTTGCTAATGCTTAAGTAAGTTGAAACGCTTAAAGCTTCTGTACATGGAATAGAGGGGAAGTCACTTTGCCCTTTGCCTCCAACAGCATAATATCTTGGACTGACCTAATGCACAGCATAGCTCTCACTGTGGAAGATTTCCAGAAAGCAAAATTCAAGAACATCCTCATTGAGCTCTAAGGCTTGACAACATGTTGTTTATGTACTACAGTCCACCCTTCCCTTACGCAGGGGATCTGTTCCGGACCCCCACCCTCTGCGTAAGGGAAAAAATGCAGATGCTCAAGCCCCATTCAAATGCCGCGGTAGCGGCACGTGGGGCACACGCCACAGGAGAACACACCATTGTTTCCTTCTGGCATGTGGCTCCCTTCCTTCCCTTGCAGCTTTCAGCGTATGCTGGAAGCCACATAAAACCCACCTGCGTATAACACAGGTGCACTGTATTTCACTCTTACTTCGTGAAAATGAAGAAGATTCATAAGGCAAAAGTGATGGAGAATATTAATCAATGAATCTGAAAATGTATGTTGTTCTGCTAGCATGCCTTGTTTTCTTTCTTGTATTGCATGATTTTGCACCTCATTCAATGCTCAACAAGGTAAAAACTGGAGGAATGCCTGAATCAAAGGCACTGGGGAACTGGACTTCGATCCAGGATTATGCCAAGAAAAGCAAACACAGAAAGATGAGATGATGTAAATGTCGTCTTCATATTGATTGCTGTAGCACTGGATTACTTTTCAGATAACAGAATCTCAAAGCTCATCCCTTGAAATGTGCTTAGTTCAGCATATATGCAAACAAATTACAGTGGTACCTCGGGATACGAAATACCCAGGTTACGAAATTTTCGGGATACGAAAAAATCCCATAGGAAATCATTGTTCCGGGTTACGAATGTTTTTTCGGGATACGAAGAAAATTTTTGGTGCTTTTTTCGGCTTTTTCGCACGAAACGCGGCTTTTCCCCATTAGCGCCTATGGCAATTCGGCTTACGAAGGCTTTTCGGGTTACGAAAGCGGCCGCGGAACGAATTAATTTCATAACCCGAGGCACCACTGTACCATTTCTTGATTATGTTTACATGTGGAAGATGTCCAGTGTTATGACAAGAGAGATACAGAGGATTAAGAACTTGATCTAGTTCTGTAAAAACCAAAAGCATGTTGCTTGGGAGTACTTCTAGTTCCATCTCTGTCAGATCCAGAGTAGTTCAGAATGTCTCAGAATGCCTCAGATTAGTTCTGACTGGTCTGTCAGTTACAGCCATTCCTGGACAGGAATAATCTGGGTACAGTAATTTATGTACTAGGAACTTTCGGATTAGATTAGTGCAATGTACTCCACTCTTGGTGCCCTCAATCTAAGTGCAGCTCGTAAAACACAGAACAGTTAGAAAAATCTTCTAGGACAGTGGTCCCCTTATAAATAAAAATGGAAAATCAAGGTTTGATATTTGAAATTTATCCTTTTTTAAAACATTTTCAAACAGTGGATGCTTGAATCTGTATATAAAAAGTCAGTGTATAAGAAGGGCCGACTGTATTTTCCTCTTCTTTAACTCGTTATCTAACATTCCTCTCGGGTTCTTTGGAAATTTCCTTTCCATTATTATTGGTGTTATTATTGAATCTTCAGTAATTAACTCTTTTTTAAATATTTACTCCATATTTCTAATATATTTCTCATAAATTGGTTTCCAATTAGCTTAATGTCTTTCTTAGTAAAGTCCCTAAAAACAATGTTCCATGCTCTCATATCTACCTCCTATGTATCTAACTCTAACCATTCTAACTCTCCCACACCTAACATACCTCCTATAAGATATCTCAGTTGGTTAGCTTCGTAATATCCTTTTATATTGGAAAGGCCCAGCCCTCCCTCTTTTTTGTGATTTATACCAAAAATTGTTAATTTAGTCTGGTTCTTTCCCCTCCATTACAATATTTATTCAATATTTGTTGCCATATACAGTGCGCTCACGTCATACGCGCACTTGCTATACATGGCTTTCAGTTTACTCTGAAGGCAGGGTCTGGAACGGATCCCTACGTAAGACAAGGGCGCACTGTATTCAGTTCAGTTTCCAAAACTTTTAATGGTGGCATTCTAAATAAATAATAATTTTGATAATATTTTCATCTTAATTAATGCTATTCTTCCAAACCACTATAATTGAATATTCTTATATTCTATGAATTTTTTCTCCACTTTTTTCCTTAAAACTACCAAATTCTTTTCCTCCATTTCTTTTAAAACTTTCATATTTTATACTACTTTTTAGTCGTACCTCTAAACTTCTCTGTCTTACAAATTCACATTCCTCCTCTTCTTAAGTAAATCTCTTCTTAAGTAAATCAAATTTTCTTGTACTTCATCTATCTCCATTTTATCCAATTCCTCTCTTTTTGCCCTCAATTCAACATATGTCTGTTTGGATTTATTTACTACATGTTTATTTTCCAACACCTCTCTATCATCTTCTAATTTCTTCTTCCTTTCTTCTTGTCTTTTTTAAAGATTTTATGTTTCCTATATAAATATTCCTCTTGTAACTGCCTTCATAGTACCTCATAACAACCTTTTTTACACATCTTTATCATTTATTTCCCATCTTTCTTGCCATTCCTTTTCAATTTTTTTCTACAATATCTTTATAATTCAATATCTTAGTGTTTCACCTCTCTTTTTACTTGTTCATAATCCTTCTTTACAACAATTTCTATATGCACCAAGGCATGATCTAAAAAGCCAATTTAAGAGCAACGGAGTGGCAGAGAAGAGATACAAAGAGTGGGTCATAGTATGTTAATTATTAAAAAGTAAAACCAAAAGGGTATGACCATAATTGAAATATGGGGTCATAGGAAACAACAACAACAACAACAATGAGTTTTATTGATTAGTCAACTCACCATATCAACGATAACATACAATATATCAAGATACATACAAAGATAAAACTGAGTCACTCCTTGAACTCATAAAAATTAACTAGGAAGTTAAGCACATAAAAATCAAATAAAACATGCATAAAATTAAATAAGAACAGATCTAATAAAATAGGAGACAGAGTAAAATACATAATGAATACAAAATATAAAATACATACTAAAACAGATTAAAACGGGGGGAGATTTTCAATGGGAGTATTAGATAAATTCAGGATATGTACATAAGAAAACAGAAAGAAATCTGTAGAGTAGAGTTTAACTAAGGGAAGTCAAAGGGAAGTCAACTTAATGGAATACTTGTTAGAGCTTTGTTTTTAATCTGTATTTTATGTTTAAAACAATTTCAATAAAATATATATTAAAAATAAAATAAAATTAGATTTAGCCTATTGCTTGCAGAGGTCTTTTGAAATTAGGATGAGGGACACAGGTTGCTAATCCATCTGTTGACGATGCCATGGGCTAAATCCAATTGCTGATCCCATCTGGAGTAAACTTATTGATTCAAATGGATTTACATGAATATTATTGAGAAATTGATTCCGCAGTTTATTCTAGTTCAGACCTGCGGTTGTATTTAGGTCCATGTGTACATTGCACATTTATAAGCAATTGGCATGGCATATGGGAAGTGAAAGTCCAGAAACATTTTCAAATCAACGTTGTCCTTTACACTTGCATAACTTCCGTGTTTTCATGGTTTCTATAGTTCTATGTATTTTTGGCCATTCATTATCTCAGGAAAAATAGTAGATATGGAGAGCTACTGGGCAGCATTTTTAGAGGAGCAAATAGAGGTTTATTTTCTTTTATTGTGCTTCAGGTGATTAAATTCTTTCTGACATTAAGACATGATGACAACCTGTTAGGATGATCTGTGCATCTTTTAAGGCTTAATAAATAGCTGTATACAGTATCTTAATTCTACAGGCGGAGGTGGTACAATGTTATTTATTATAACTTCACATCAAATGGAAACATGGACTTTTTCCAAAGATTTATTGCAAAATGGGATTGGCTCTCTAGAGACTGGCAGACCTAGATACAGAAGCTGATGCCATTTTGCTGCTATCTCTTGGACCCCTGTTGCCCATGTAGCAAGGCTTTATTCTGTGAAAACACTTTTTAAATCTTTACAAAGGAAGCGTTTTCCATGCTATTTTAATGTCAGGCAGAGTCTAGGGGGAAAGCAATCATAATGTCATTAAATCATGTTGAATTACTTGAAAATGATGAGGGGAAAGACCTAAAATATGCAATGTTTACTCTGGAAAATCACTGCTATTTTTTTTAAAAGTATATACTATGTTATTTATTCTTTAAAAATAGCGTATTTGTTTTTTTGTTTTTTCTTAGTGGAACATAAGGCATATTATATTAATTAGGCTATTTACATGATTTCCTAACTTAGAGCAGGGCTGCTTGCCTTCAGCTAGCAAATAATTGGAATTACAATTGCAAGAGATATCACACATTTGTTAATCATATCAGGCTACATCAAGCTCAGAAGCGAGGGTAAATGATTTGCTTTCCTATCCCCCACTTTTCTTTATTTGTGTCAAGCTGTTCTAAGATTACATGCACAGTTTCACTGGTGAGTTCAGCCCATGAGTCTTGGAAACAGAACGGGTGGAGACACTTCCTGAGGCAAACTAGGCCTAATGTTCTCTAATTGTCCCAGTTTTAGAGTGCAGATGCAAAGACATGAAAAGAAAACCTAAAGCTAAGTGCTGAGAATTAGGCTCCATGTGATGCAATGGTGAGGCAGTGCTGGATTTATACACGTTAAATGAGCTATAGCATATGGCCTCTGCATGTCTTGATCCAAATCTGTGGGTAGCCACTGAAATCAACACAACTTGTACTTTCTTGATATTCTACGGGTGTCTCAATACAAAGGTGACCTACTCCTTTCCTTCAGTCACACTTCAAGGTTTTTCTAGCCGCTATTGTACACACATAATGCATTCACCAAAATTTGCATCCAAATGTTTCCTTTGTAGAAGATAGCAAGCAGTTCTAATGTAATGATAAGCCAGTTCGCCCCACAATAGAAACAATCCTGCCTGAACCTCAGAGTAATGTGCTCTTCTATCCCTCTTTCTCTTCTTGGATGCATCAGAGGAATACTGGAAGCTTTTATATAATATTTATGTTCAGATTTGAGTAGTTTTACCATATTCTGCTTCTTAAAGTCCAGAGACCTTTTTGCCATCCAGTCCAATCCCCTGCCATGCAGGGACTCTCAATCTAGACACTTCTCTTCGCCAGGCTAAACATCCCCAGCTCCCTAAGGCATTCCTCATAGGGCATGGTTTCCAGACCCTTCACCATTTTTGTCACCCTCCTTTGGACACGCTCCAGTTTCTCCACATCCTTTTTGAATTGTGGTGCCCAGAACTGGACACAATATTCCAGGTGAGGCCAGACCAGAGCAGAATAGAGTGGCACTATTACTTCCTTTGATCTAGACACTATACGTTTATTGATGCAACCTAAAATTGCATTGGCCTTTTTAGCTGCTGCATCCCACTGTTGACTCATGTTCAACTTGTGGTCTACTTGGACTCCTAGATCCCTTTCACATGTAGTTTCATTCAGCCAGGTGTCCCCCATCCTATATCTGTGCATTTCATTTTTCTGCCCTAAGTGCCGTACCTTCCATTTCTCCATGTTGAAGTTCATTTTGTTAGCTTGGACCCAGCTTTCTAGTCATTCAGGTCATTTTGAATTTTGATCCTGTCCTCTGGGATATTAGCTATTCCTCCTAATTTGGTGTCATCTGCAAATTTGATGAGTATGCCCTAAATTCTTTCATCCAAGTCATTGATAAAGATGTTGAATAGCACTGGGCCCAGGACAGAGCCCTGTGGGACCCCACTGGTCACTTCTTTCCAGGATGAAAAGGAGCCATTGTCGAGCACCCTTTGGGTTCTGCGAGTCAACCAATTACAAATCCATGTAACAGTTGCCTTGTCTATCCCACATTTTACAAGCTTGTTTGCAAGAAAGTCACGGGAAACCTTGTCAAAGGCCTTACTGAAAGGGTTCCATTAATCAGCCATTTCAGTTATGCTCACATACTCTACACAGTTGTGTTTTCAGGTCATGATGAAGAGGCATCATTTCTCAAAACCCTAAACAAATGTACCCTAGATCATTTGGTCATGTCACCAACCAGAGAAGAGGCTGAACTTGGTCCAAAGTCATGATTCTGAGACTTAGGTGTGAGACATTAATGTTTCTGAACCAATTAGAAATGAAGATCACTCACTGCTTTCAGATTTGGCATCTGTGTAAGTGGGAAATTGCCAAGGAAGCTCAACACAGTAATATTTCACTTCAAAAAAGAAAATCTCTCTAAATAGAGGGAACCAATTTTTAAAAAAGTAGTTGAAACAGGGTTCTAAGATATATATATATATATATATTGGTTTACTCAAAAACACAAGTATAGAATCTGAGTTCAGAACAAAGAAAAGGAAGACCTCCCACTCTGGTTCCAAAACATAAGCCCTGCCCCTTTTCTTCTCAGTAATTGGTTTTGTCATGCAACGCCATGGTGCCCCATTTTTTGGACTGGCATTCAGGACTCAGAACCACCCAAACTGTATGGCTACTTGGAGCTGTAGTACATTTTTCCCCAAGCTCTTCTATGAATGTCTCATTTTCTCACCATTTTATGCTATTTGAGTCTAAAGGCTTCATTTCTTCTGCTCGATCAGGTTGCAATGCAACATGCAACATATCCTCTCCCCACTTCCTGCTGCGCACTACCAGTGTACTCTCTGTAAAGATTCTTTATACTTGTTTCTATATTTTTATCTCTAACTACCATTCTCAGATCACACTTCTGCTATTTTTCACATTTACTTTCTTTTAAAGTGTAGTCTTTAGGTATCTTAGGGATACAGCTGAAATGCCATGATGAGTATGGCCATCAAAGGCAGGATATGTCTTAGCAAACCATTGGTCATTTTTGGCCTTTTCAGTACACGTTTATAGGTGGAGCTCAGTGGGATACCAACTGCTCTATCAGGCTGAATTCCTTGTATCTCCAGGTAGGAATTCGAAAGATTTCTGCCTGAAATCCTGGAGAGCTATTGCTACTCAGTGTCAACAGTAATGGACTAGATGAATCAGTGGACTCCTGTGGTCCATGGCCAAGACTAACCGTGGTGTAATCTGGTGTATGTTGCATATTAGAGATAGCCTCAAGCTGCTTCTAGGTAAAAGCCAAAATAAATTTCAACACAGCTGGATTAAAAGCTCTCCTACATCTGTCCTTATCTCCCACCTGCCTCCAATTGCTTGTATTTAAAATGGAATATCTCTGCTCTAAATATGAGTTTCATAATCCACAGGCCATGACCTAAAACCCTAAAAAGAAGGATACCAAAATAAGGACTGCATTTCTTTGTAGCTGTAGGGCATAAAAATATTTACAAGGAGGTCAGCAGGAATTTGGGACACATATTAGAACTGAACATTACTGTTCTAAAAGTAGCAGTGTTTTCAATTAGTAGCTGCATTACCGGCTCTCCTCACCTCTTAAAAAACTGACTCAGGATTAGCCTTCTCCCCTTACTTTCCTTTCCCCTCCATTCCCTTACCTGGGCCAAAGTACTGTGTTCAGAGATCTATGGTTAAAAGCAGCTTTGTGAAGGACTAGGGATATTCAAGTAGTACCCACCTGTTTTCTTCTTCAGGATGAACAGCAGCTTCAGAAGGATTTAGACTACTTAAGTAGCACCATGGCTAACAACCCTCATGCAGTAATGTACCACTCATCCTATCTCCCTTTATCCATAAGAGTTTTTAAAAGGGAAATGAGTCTTCTACCAGCTTACTTTGGTCCTGAATGTGTACTGTTCTTTCTAGATCGGGAATCGTGTAAGGGCTGCATCTTGCCAATCTCTTGAGACACAACAAAAAGGTGAGAAAAGATAAGACCATCACTACACCACATCGCCTCCTTCAAAAAATGTTAGGAGAGAGAAATTATAAAATGATCATCCTGACAGACAAACACACAAACTACCAGATCTGGAGTTCAATCAGGGCCAAAACCAGACAACAAGCCTCTTAAAGAAGAAAATAGTGAAAATGAAGAGAATTGACTCATTTGAAATATTGTCCTGCAGGAGATACAATGGATGGCCAAAAAGATACATAAATGAGACCTGGAGCAAACCAAGCCTGAACACTCCCTAGCAGCCAGGATGACTAAGTTGAGACTCTCATACTTTGGATATACCACAAGAAGACATGACTCATTATAAAATACAAGTTAGAAAACAGTAGGGAAAGAGGAAAGCCACGTCATAGATGAATATACTCAGTCAAGGAAGCCACAGCCCTGAGTTTGCCTCACCTGAGTAGGGCTGTTGACAACCAGGTGACTTGGAGGTCTCTCATTCATAGGGTCATCATAAGCTGAAGTCAGCTTGGCAGTTTACAACAAAGTCCAAATAGTAACTTTTCCAAATATTTATTCTTCATATTTAATATTCTTTAACATCATGCCTGAGATTGGATTTGAGACCTTATGCATACAAAACGTACACTTTGCCACTGACCATTTCCTTGAAATCTCAATTAGTTTTTTTTTAAAGATGTACATACTTTATTGACAATGTGGACATTTCTACTATAGTAGGAAAGTAGAGGAATTAGGTAAGGATGCAAAAATTCCTGCAGAGTTGTAAGATCAACGATGTTCTCTTTGGACAGCTAGAGATTTATTTAATATTAAAGATATAAAATATATTTTGACAGCTGCCCACTGATTAAATGGTCTATCTGTTCCTCTGCATAAATGCCTACTGTGCTACATTCGTAAGAGATTATCTGTCCCAAAGTTTGCATGCATAGAGTCATTGCCTTAACAATTTAACAGGGTTTCCTTATGTACCTTTGCTCCTACTTCTGGGTCAACATGCATATGCTTGTGCTGTTAAGAATGGAAACTGGAATGCTAAATGTAAAAGATAAGTAGAAGCCAGAGTGGCTGTTATTTCTTTTGTCTTACAATACACAACAGGATTAGAGTATACTGCTCTAGTTTTTACATGCAATTTTAACATGTTTTAAATTATTGCATAATGTGGCACTTTCTTTCCCAATAGGAAATCAAAGCCAAGAACAATACACTTGCTCAGACATCTACATATTTTATTCTCATTAAGGAATGTACATTACATTCCAAGCATGATTCATTTTGGAATGAGATTTTTGGGGGAGCAATGGCCTTCCTCGCCCCCCTTATTGCTGCTGGGAAAAAAACCTAATATTCTTTCCCCCTTAATTTGTGCATGCTGGGAAATGAAATCAGCCCCTGGTTTCTCCTGATGTAATTATTTCACCAGAAATTGCAATGGCATAAACATGGAGTTGTTGCTAGTTTTGATCATTAAAAGATGAAAGGAAGTGGCCTTTGCCACTACAGGACCCCAGTCATCTCAATTCCCATGCAGTTTCAAGAAATTTAATTTTGCATTCCCACTAGGGGTTTTTGGTTACAAGAAGCTGCTGTAGCACATTTAACATTGACAGGCAAGAGAAAGAAACTTGCTGGCTCTAACAAAAGATTAATAAGCATTCCTAGTCAGGATCCAGGGAAATAACTGGAATTATAATGCATTAAATTTAAGTATATTTCTCCTTCTCTTTTATTGCCTTGATATACTCTATATTTTACGGGTGAAAATATTGACTAGAGATATGTGAGGAATCTATTTTAAATCCAAAGGCCAAAACTACCTGTGGAGTTCATTAATAAGATGCTGTGGATTCTTCCTCCCACCCCTACCACAAAACATAGATGCTTGAAAAGTTTCAAACAAAGAAAATTGTGTGTTACCCCCGAGGTCCAACTTTCTTTCCCCCCTAGTTGACCTCAATATCAATTTGATTTTAAAAGGAGCAAGGAGCTGCATATCTCTTTTTGCTTTGGAATGTCATTCCTCCTCCCCTCCATTGCCATCATGGCCAGGGAGAACTTTCCATGACCCATTCTCACAACAAGGCCTGTGCATTTTTAAAGCTAATTGCAGCCGGAATCAATACCCTCTCCTCTACCAATTTAACCCAGTTAGATATCCAAACTAGTAAGCAGAAAACAAGCTTACTCTACCTTCAATTATGACTCCCTCAAATGACCTTATACAGGGCTAATAATTTGTTTATAGTTATGTTAAGGTTTAATGTTTAAGCATTAATGTTAATGGTATTAATATAATGTTGCAGGGTTACATATTTCGAGATGTGTGTGAGGTGGAGATATGGAAAAAATAGACAACTGCCTGGTTACTGGTTAGGAGATGCACGGATTTGTGTGTGATGATACTTCCCACAGTAGAGTACTGTAGAGTGTAGATAGTTTTGCCAGAAATATCATCCCAGGACTATTACAATTTCCCTACATTGAGGTGCAAAAACAACGAACGAATGAATTTTTATTATTACGGCCTACAGCCAGCATAAAGTGATGCAAAACAACAGCAGAAATTCCGTTGGAGAATTCAATCTCAAGGACCCTGTTGGCGCAGTGGTTAAAAGCATCTGTGAATTTAATCACACAGGGCTCCAGGTTGATTCAGCCTTCCATCCTTCATAGGTTGGTAAAGTCAGTATCCCGTTTTGTTGGGGGCACATTGGCTACAGTGTATAACTGCTTAGCGAATGGTGACTTATTATTCAAGTGGGATAGAAATGAAATGCAATGCTATTGCTATTGCTAAACAAAACTAACCAGTTTTCACATCCCTACCCGTCCCACCCATTGCGGCTATGATGCCACCCACTGCTAGGAGAGATATTTAAAAGATTATAGTCAAGGATACTGCACATTAAGTGCTGGCTCCATGAAAAAACATTCTTAATTTGGTGTAAACCTTTATTCACTTCTGGATTTTACCATCTTTCTGTATTACATTTGGCTTAAATATGACTGCATCAAACCAGAGAGCAACCTGAGTTCCATTCCATGATAGAGGATTCGGAAAAGCATACCTTGGTCCCTAAACATCTAACACAACACAAATACTTACTAAAAAAAAGAACAGATTCTTCAAGGTGCTGATAATACAAAGAGAGTCTGTTAGCAGCTGTTTTCACAAGTCCTGCCTGTGTCTTGAAAGGGTATTGTTATAAACACACACAAGAGGAAACATGAAAAGGTTAGTTGGGCGGCAGCTATTTTACCACATTCCCTCCTAATTTTTCTCTTCGGTCCCAACCTGAATGATATCGTCTATAATGCACCTGAGTAGAAAGGGTGGCACCTCTCGTCAACTATAGCCCCGCCACTGACAGTGCCCGCCCCGGACAGTCCCGCCTTAACCGGAAGTCCCGCCTTAACCGGAATATCCGGCCTCCTGCCGGAGTGCCCTCCCGGATATCCGGCCTTCTGCCGGAAGTCCTGCCCTCCCGTGATCCGGCCACGCCCCTGTTGTGGCCCCACCCCAGCCAGAAACCCGCCTGTAGGTGGAGCGTCTGAAGGGGCTCATGTGACCATTGATTAAAAAGGGCCAATTCAGAAGGCGGAGGGATTAGCAACTCTACCGGAAGCCTTTGGGCAAGCCCAGACTTTCAGGAGACCAGCGGAGTCACCCCGCTTTCAAGCTCTGGCGGTTTTCCAGGCCATCTGCAGCAAGAAAAAGCACCTTACAAGGAAGGCCGCCCTAGATTCACCTCTTTCCCCCGCTACTTGCCAGGACCTATGGTGTTTCTTTCACCAACCCCCGGTACCTTGCTTAAGGGAAGGCTGGCAGAATTTACGAGCCTCTCTCCTAATCTGCAGACCTGAAAACGTGCTGGTAAAGAAAAGACCACCGTGAAGATTCCCCCGTTTGTTTTTCAGCAGGCCAAGAGGCTGGGGGCTAAAACATGAGCTCGCCGAGGGAGTATAGATTGCCTTGATAATGATTGACCTAGAGTAGTGATTGGGTTGTGATCTGAAAGCACTTTCCCGAAGAGGGAAAGACTCTGATTTTCTGATCCAGAAGCTAGATGGCAGTGTGTTTAGTAAAGCACCCCACAGAGATTGAGACGTCCGGTGGGAGAGCCTGCCACACAGCTGGATCGGTAACCAATCACTCTTGATACCTGATGGAGTCTACCTTGGGGACCCTCTGAAAGACAGATGCAGGTTATGACAGCTTACCGGTAGGTTTTTTGTATTGAGTGGCTGTTTTTTTTTTAAAGAACGAGAGCGGTGGGGGGGGGTGCATTGCATGCAGAGGTTTTTTTTACTAAAAGTGTTTTAAATGTTTTGCCAACAGGAGGCTGGGTGCAGAAAAGTGCGTGAAGATCTTCAGTTCGGAACTCTCGAATGTAAACATTCCTTTGTTTCTGTTCCTTCAAGCCTGAAGATAGATATGCGCTGTGTAATTTGCAATAAAACATGGTTTGATCTATACCCGCGGTCTATTACAGCCGCTGACAAAATGTCAGAACATGAAAAATCCTAAGAATATACTACGACCTGAGAAGTTGGACATTTGGCGGTGTCCTCCCTCTTTCTAGGGCCCAAAAGCAGAACAAAACCATCGTGAAGGGGGAGGTTGTTGGATGGCTTCCAAACAGGACAGTTATACACATACATAGGCCAGCCAGGGTCCGTTTTAAAGAAACAAGACTGTTGTAATTAAAGGGTTCTCAATGGCAGGCTGATTTAGTTGACATGCACAATTTTCTAAGTAATCGAGGGTTACAAGTCATTTTACCGTGATAAGATATCTTCTCAAAATATGCCTGGGCTGTGGCTCTGAAGGATAAGTAGGTGAGAAGTGTCAGGAGCCTTTAATACTATTTTCTCAGAAACAATAACAGAAACCTGTTAAGTTGAGCAGACCGTGCTCCGCGTTCTAAACAAGCTGGAAGTAGCCTTTTAAAAACAACATGGGGTATATCACTTGTCACCAATAACGAAGTTAAAGCCTGCAGTTGTGGAGCGGTTTAACAGAACTTTAAAACAAAAATGTGGAGGTACTTCACAGCAAATACCCTTCAATATCTGTATGCCCTTCCCATTGTATTATCAAAAGTTTAATCTAGTTTTCACGTTATACTCAAAGCAAGGCCTGTTGATGTCAATGATTCCAATGACCTATCGTGTGGGAGAAAACATTATGGGACCCCTGTCAAAGAAAACAGGACGTGCCCATGCTCAGAAAAAGGAGACCACGTTAGGATTCTAAAGCAAGGGAATATTTGCTAGGGCTATGAACAGGAATTTTACTAAGAGGTTTCATGTGACTTCATGTTCTCAGAAAGCAGAAAGGCCTGTGTTCTTCTGAAAGTTGATGGTTGAAACTGTGGTTGGCAGCTTTATCTCCGAAGAATACAAAGGTTAACACTGCAGAGGAACAGGTTACAGGATTGAAAATTCTACTACACAAGGAAGGGTAGAATAGAAGCATTTACCTAGTGAAATGGCTAGGATGGCCAAGCCAATTCAAACAGTTGGGTTCTGCTTTGCCGTTGGCAACCCTGGAATAGCTGCTGTGAAGAGCGGAACAATGGGGATGGTAGCTTTTATGTTGTACTTCCAGTAATGCTCTGTGCAGATGTTTTTCCAGAGAACCCGATTCAGTTTTACTATTCTCGTCGCAAGCTCTGGAGCTTCCTGGGGTGGAGTGGGGGAGTAGGCCTGGCCGAGATATCCGTTACCCTCATAGTTGCCACGTAACTTCTTGAGTGTGGTTTGACATGCAAATGGGGAAAGGCGGTGGCGTACCTTCACCAACGGCTATTATTCAAGTATCCTGAACTACTTGCACACATGAACGCTATAAAAACACACAAGATCCCAGAGTGGTTCTGCGGTATGACCAAGTGTCCACGAAAGGTTGGCTTGAAACCGAGGGCACATACACACTGATGGTTGGTGCAGATCATCCTACATATTAGGGTGTTCCAACCATCATGTCAAAATCTGCCTTTCGCCGCAATCACGGGGGTTTCACCGTTTAATGTTTACACAGTATTGTGGAGCACCAGATCGTGGGCCGTCTATGTGCCTGTGCCACGCTTGCGTACTGTGAAGGACAGATATGAGCGTGTCAATCTTTGTTTGACAAGCCTCACTACTCTGTAAGCAGCACCATTTGCACCCCTCACGTTGAGATAAGCAGCAGACAAACAAAGCCCATTTCGCTTTTGAAGTGTGATGTGAGCTTCACTTCCGGCCCAGGAGACTCGCCATCTTTAAAAAAAAAAATGGTGATCGTAAATCATATTGGGGACCAGCCCTTACAGAGAATATTACAGAGCCAGGTGGAAATGGCCTCTGGATTCCGGGTGTCCCCAAAATGTACGGGCAGGGCTTGTGGGATTTTCAGAGGCCTTTGAAAAGCTGTTCCGCTTTTAAGAAGGGCTGGACATTTATTAAACCTCACGCAAAAAAGCTTTTCGTAATATTGCCCAAAGATGTGCTGGCAATGTGACTGAGGCAGTTCTAAATAGAGGTGACACCTCCAAATCTGCAAGAAGGATCGGCCCCGTTGTACATTAAAAGAAGGAAGGGGTTTGTAAAAAGAAAAGCTCACAGGCCGAGGCTGACAGGACCTCCCCACCCCCTAAAGAAAAGTCCCACAAGAAAGAAAACTCAGACGGAGAGGCACGAAAGCGACAGGGGCCGGCTAAGAGGGACATCTTTTAAACCACCCATCATGGGCTCCATGTGGCTCTGAAGAGTGCACTATCTGAATTAGATTTATTCCACATTGGGCCTACTCAAGACATATTGAGAGAATGTGTGTTATGAGGTTCCCCCACGACGCTCTTACAGAATCTGCCCAATCTGAATCTTTCATTGCGGGAATGGTGAGGACTATATGGATCGCGAAAAACACGCTCCTCTATTGAACCTGTAAAATATAGTGAATGAAGATGGGTCAAACCTGCAGAAGATGCCAAGGTAGGGCTGGTGCATTTCCCCAGCCTCCATTTTCAGTTCGTTGATATATAGCAGATGTCTCGTCAGCCAGAGTAATTAATTATCTACGATTCATCATTGAATCTGGTTTATTAAACTACAAGATGACACTCTAGCAACTCCAATTTCTGCAGGCCGTTTATTAAGATACAGCTGGAGAGCTGAAGTCAGCTGAGCTGGATGGGGTAATGAAGGTTTGTTATAAAAGAGGCAGCCTGACGCTGCAAGTTAAAGATAGACTTGCTGGGCCATTCATGCTGACCTGTTTTTTCAGAACGATGTTGCTAAATGGGTTGATGTGAAAAATAAACTCACCCGCAACAAAGTGCTTTCTGCATGACGATGCTGCAGACAGGCAGTACAAACTGCAAATTCATCAGCCTCCTTTTTGTCAAAAAGGTGAGGGTGTCCCTGGTGTCGCCTGGGCACAGCGAAGGACTGTTGACTTCAATGCCAAATATCCGTGGATGTGTGAGTATGAAGTGTAGCATCCCGAGAGGCAGCCGCGTCTCTACTCAGGGAGACCTGTTTTCTGGGACAATACCTAAACCAGGTGGTTATAGCCTGGTGGACAATGATGCCTTTAGCGGTATGTTACAACAACAAAATCCGTAACTTTAAACATTATGATATATTTGCGGCCCTTACCTGGATGGGAAACAGATCCAATGAAACCGTTTCAGCCCGATTTTCAGAGGGGACACTGTGTGCGGAGGTATATGAGTTTGGTACAACGGCGGCAGCATTGAAAACAGTTTTTTATTAACCGTGGAAGAATAGCAAGAGGTTACACACTTTTGCATGACTGACCAGACAAGAAGGAGTGACCATACTCTGATTAAAACGAAACCGGGAGACGCTGCGTTTGCCAGGCCTGCAAACACGGTCAATGGTTGTTTATGATTTTTGACAATGTGATAGAATAAATCAGCGAAAGAAGACGTCTTGTTTATTATATGTAACATGGATAGCTGCAATTAACCCGCATCTGACTCTGACCCTATACTGGAAGAGTTTCTACGGAGTCTCCCCTTGGACATGTCCCCAGAAAGAAACTGCGCAAATGCCCTGAGCTTGGTCATAACACCCATCCTCACACCCTCAGGAGCAATGGCTTGCTTATATATGACAAGAAGAAAAAACTTGCGGACGATTTTTGACTCCTACGGACACCCTCCAGACCCCTCTGTTTCTCTACCAACCATCATGAATTTTTTAAGAAAAAATGGCTACAAAACTGTGTTTCAGGGTCACCAGACAAGCCCAACTTCTGTTTGTTGTGGAATCATTGTGTGTTTTTTCTGCAACGCGCGGCAAGGGCCTGACATTAAAATATTCAAGACCTATATCTCACAATTTGGAAAAGAAAAAAAACGATGAGATGGTTGTACAGTTTTGTGAAAAAGAAGAAGAACATGTCCGATTGTCTCAGACATGTTCCAGACTACTCAGGGATGTGATCCGTTGAATGAATTTCACCACCGCATTTCCTAATAAAACACACCCCTAGAGTGGTTTTATTAAAACTATATCTGTGTCCTGCTTTTTTCATTTTTAAAAACACTCACAGACTATCAAAAGTTTAAAAAGAAGACTTTATTTCTTTCTTTTTTTAAAAAAAAACGGCGTTTAAAGTGCGCCAGGTACAAGCAGCATGCCGTTGTTTTTTAAAGATCTGTGTGACAGTACAGGTGTAAGTGCAAAGATTCAGGGTCTTTAAACGGTCAAAGTTCTCTATTGGCAGTTGTACCCACCAAGAAGTTGGAGCGTTATTAAGCCATGGCCCTCAAAAAACATCCAGCCTTGTGGGGAGGCGTTTGGTGGAAAGCATGAGGCTAATTAACTTTGACTACGTCCAAATATTAGATCCAGTTACAGATTTTCCTCTACAACAAAGACGCCCTTGTTACCCACGAAGAAACATTTTTGTTTGATCATTTGTTTTTTAGACATCTTGCATTATTTTGTACCTGCAGGCAGGTTGCACCTTCTTGAAACATGCCATCAGGGGTAGTCATCACAATTCTTCAGAAGGGGATTCGGGTTAGAACCAGATTAAACTTTGTTTCTTGCCTCCTTCTGTTTTACAGAGTTAGATATTTTTGGAGTAAAGCATCATAACGTCTGGCTTTCTCATATCAGTAAGGTCGGTCTACGTAGAATTGCTGCATTTCAGTATCTAAGGACAGATTGCTGTAGTTCTCGATGTTTCATCTTTAGAAGCGGGCCCTTACTGTTATATTGGGGCTGGGACCAAATACATTTTTTCAGCATATTCCATCACTGTTTAGTTTAAAAGGCCGTATAGAGGAACTGCGACATTACGTGGCCCCAAAAAGCCCCCCAGACTGCTTCACAAGGACTTTCTTTTTCTCAGGGACAATTTACTGTTACCCAGTTTTAATAGGGTGCGTCTTTTTTAATACACGCACCTGCTGTGGGGATAAAGGAATGTTGCCTTTTAAGTAATTGAGGGCTATTTCTGAAATGGCTGCAAAAAAGTTCATCCAGCCTGAACACAAAATGGCCTTCTTGACGAGGAGGCACTGAATACTCAGTTTAAAAGTGCCAGGTTTCTCTTTACGCGACTGGACTGTTTCCCCATGGAGAGCAGACAACAACAGAGCACTGGATTGTTAAACGGGCCCTTTGGTGAGGAATGGTTCTTCTTTCTTATATATCACCACAGGTAAATCTGGAGGGAAAAGGCCAGTTCTTAGCCTGTAAGATCAGGGGTCTTAGCATTCAGATCCAGCACTACTACCCATGAGGTTTGTTTGTGCATCAGAAACACCTCCATGAAGGAAATGACATTCCCAGATACATCTGTCGAGACAAAGTAGCAATTTGTATTTGTCCCGAGGATTTTAAAGAGCACCCATATTTAGCGTTAAGGCTCATGGTTCGGCACTTTTCCTTTGCAAAAATATTTTGGGTAATGAAAATACACTCAGATTCTCTGATGTACAAATGGGTGAAACCCGCCAATCTCTTTCAGAACCATGATCATCAATCATTATAACCAAAAGTTTACTTTATGGTGGGGGTAACAGTCTCATCATCAATTATCAGGATCCCTGTACACATTGAATAATGGGTATTTACATTGGAGTTTCTGTACAATGTTGCAACAACTGCACACCAGACAATATTTTCGCATTTCTGAGAACACACTACCAGCATGCTCAGACTTTTTTATTAAAAAACGTCTCCCACAGCACTAGGTCCAGCGAGATAGCTGAGAATGGATGTTTCGCGTGTTTCCATTTTAGTGCCATAAGGAAGGGTCCCAAATCCTTCAGTAATGACCCTTTTATCAAAAACAACCTTTTTTGTGTTTTTGAGATTTTTGTGTGAGCGGTCCAATGCTGCTTATTTCGTTACAAACCTGGCTGCTGTACCACCAATTTCATGAGGTGTGGACCCTTCTTGTCTGGGATGTAGGAGAATACAGGTCTTGGACTGTCAAAATTAATTTTTTTCACAGTTAGCGCGTGTCAATGTCATCCCTTGACCTTCCTGCAGGCTGTGCCATTAGACACTTATAACCGTAGGTCTTAGGCCTGTGACAACAATCTGTAATGGTCTGATCTGCAGGAACCTCCCACTTGTGAGATCCCCGAGAAAATCTCGAGAGGAGGATCCCACTCTCCTTCCCGACTCACAAATATGACACTGTCTGGCTGGTCCTACAACACGTCTCCACGCTTGTCTAAGAGTGCATAAAGTTCCAAACGTGCATAGGCCGTTGTAAAACAGGCAAGGATATCGTTTTTCTACCCGAGGTTTCACCCCGTCGTCGGAATATTCCAGGAGACACAAACAGCCTCATCGTCCACAAATTCAACTTGAAACCTGTAAGCTCAGAAAAACAGCAGCTGAAAGAATCATCGGGTCTCTCAACACCTGAGTGTGAGGAGGGTTTTCTCGCCCAAACTTCCCCCCACACAAGATTTAAAACAGCTTTGCAATCTGGCGCTTTGCAGGGTTTCACACGATCTGATCTTTGCCCAAAGCACCCCCTCCCTCATATGTATTCCTTTATATACTTGTTTTTGTCCTCATCAGTAACACACCAGTGAGGATAGCTGAAGCTTCCTGCTTCTGTCGTAGGTGCATCTCGATGTATTGAAAACAACACAGAAGACCTGGGTGTGCAAAAGTGCCATACTCATAGATTCACAACCCTGTACCCCTTCTCTAGAGCCAATTTAACTCAACGGAGCACACGTCCCTTTTTAGGCTCTTTGTTCATCTGTATGTTTGCCGGTCCAAGCTGCCGCTGTTCTGCACAGGTGACACCAGCCACAACTAAGTTTTCAGAGATCCTGGAGGCAAAACTGGAAAATAGAGTTTCTGGGCGGAATAACTTTGCCTTCACTATGCCAAAATAGGTGTGACCGGTTCAAAGTCCTTATAAATGACTTTGGGATGCCCCAGAGGTATTGTTTGGTTGTTGACATAAGGGTACAGGCTGGTGAAATCGTAGTATTTCACTGTCTCCCACTTTTAGGTTATAGTAGAGACAGATGCATTTGTACGACCCCAAGAGAGCATCTCTGGGTGTAGGGGTTCTGGAAGGCGGATGAAGCAAGAAAACGTTTGGAGTTTCACATCTGTTTTACCATATTATCCATTCGTGTTGCCAAATCGTTCTCAAATCAAAGCCCCGGCTTTGAGTCAGCTGTTTTTTTGTTGAATGTAGAGAATTCATAAGATTGTCCCCACGGTTTCTCCTGGGAGGATAACACAGGACACATCCAGATAAAGCAACCAAAATCAAAGGATTTTCCATTACCTACAGCGGCATACCGTAGAAATAATCTCAACTATAAATTCCCCCCAGTTTAAGGCATGTGATCTCATCTTTTCCTCATGTTCATAAACAAAAGCCAACTGAAAGACGGTGTGGGTGGAGATAGCTAAACTGATTGTGAATTACAAAAACTTGGATTGCAATGGTGTTTCTGAGAACTTAAATCTTACATCGCAAAGAGACACTTGCAAGGGGGGGAATGGGGGGGCTATAGCAAACCACCCATTTCTTTTTTCACTTTCTCCCTTCTCCCTTTCCACAACTTCTTTTGTCAGTTCTAAATTCATGCTGTACTGGTACAGGCTCTACTAAAATTTCAAACGTCCTTTTTGCAGAAAACACAAGCTCGTTCTGCTGTCAAAGATTTATACGTTCTTGATCCATGCTAAAAAGGCTTCCTCCCAGCATCTATTTTACACCAAAATCTCGCTGGGGGCAGTGGGCCTACATAATCCAATGCTCGTGTGTAAGTAGGGGAAAATCCTTTAGCTCTCAAGCCGAGCGTTGGGTAGTTAGAGGGGCCATAGAGGTGGACCAGGGGTCAATAAATTTATATTCACTTTTCCACTTAACAGAAATCAGTTTCCCACCTGAGCGATAATTTTTACATCAAGTTTTTTTCAGCCAGCGATTCAGCACCAGGATACCATCATACCTGAGTAGTGTAAGAATGTGCAGTCAGAAAACTGGCGATTGATAATGTTGTAATAAAGTAGCATAAACAGTCTCCCTTAAATTCCAACTTGCGAGCAAGGGCCCAAATATATCTTATCCCATCATCGTGGTCATACTGCTTTGTTAGCCCCTCTTATACTCCGCTTTCTTTTATTACATTTTAAGCACTCTACATTGCCCTGAAATGCTTTACAGCATTAATAGGGACTGTACACCGTGCTTGGTGACACGCGAAAATCGTTAAAATAAATACTGAAGAACCTCGGGGGTTTAGGGGCATGAATGAAGATATGTTCATCATCTTTTGCGAACCCCAACCAGACGTGCACTGCTGCCTTTACCTCTCTCATCATGGTAACTTTTGGTAAGTGCGCATTAGGACAATAACTCTGCTTTCAGCGTACCTTTCCTCAAGACCAGCGCTGTTAATTTACGCCTCTTTAGACCTACATTCAGCTTCAGTCAAAAACTAGCCTGTTGATCTACCCAAAACCGCACACTTTTCAAGCAGAGCGACAGAAATAAAACAGGGGATTGTAGGTTACAGCTCTGGCAAAATATGCAGAAATTCGTACCGAAAGGCTTTTTAAACCATGTTACCCCATAGCAGGGTCGTCATGCAGAAGCAGGTGTTATGTTTTTGATATGAGGGCCTTGGGTTTTAAAACAGACTCCATCTTCTTAGATAATGTGCACATGAATATAATTTTAAGGGTTTCGCATGGAAAATCACTGGTCCTTTTTCTGATCAGACAGCCAAGCTCCTTATACAGTTGCCTGGTGCTGTAGCAGTTTGCATCTTGGAATCTTTCACTCTGACGCAAATCAGGCCACCGCAAAACAGAGGTTAAGTGCTGGAAATAAATAAACCCCAATGAGTTCTTTTTCTGGAACTATTTCACTAGAGGGGATGGAGCCTATTGATCATGCCTCGCCCTGGGGTTCACAATCTTAATATGAGGACGAAAAATGGAATGGGCAAAGATTCCAGGCTTTGCAACAGGTACTCAACGTGATAGAAAATCTCAGCATTTAAACGGTCCTACTTTTAACAGAAATCAGAGATCTAGGCCATCAGCCTACAGTCTAATTGAACACAATCCAGATAATTCGCAGGTTAGACGTCTAGATATTGTATTGGTTTGTAAAGAGTCAGTTGCGTGTACGATGTAATGGCTCTAAGGTTCTGAATCGGAACTCCTCACCGATACGCACTGTAGATACAACCTGGGGTCCACTGCTGAGCGTACACGCTGCAACACGGCAGGGGGGCCCTCATCATTGGGAGGACGGGAGGTTCAGGTAGGGGCTGGCTCTCATCCCTGGTATCAGAAGACTCAAATCATTCTGAGGTCGCACGGACAAGAAGGCTGGTTATATACGAAACAAGTCACAGGGGTTTGTCTCAGCCCTGGTGGGTCAGAGGCCACGGAAGAAGGGGGCGGGAACAAAGAAGGCTGGGTTATTATCAACACTTGTTTAGTGTTTTTTACCGGCTCTCGAGTTCGCCCCTTTACATTACTCATTATTTTTCGAGTGTGGAGTCTTTTTTGATTGTAATCAGGGTGGTACTCTCTCTCCAGTACAGTTTACCATGGTAGGTTTCTTCCAGTACCCCGCACACCCTGAACCATTACATCCGGCCTTTTTGATCTTGGTTGTGTTACCTCTGCTATTTGCCGTGTTAAGGGAGTCACCATGTACTATTATAATTGTCATACTCTCGTAAAAGCATCAATGAGCTGTGTACTGGATGGTCCCAATATAATTCAAATGGCTTCAAGCCCTAGCCAGTCTAAGGATCGCGCAACCTTCGTACCATTTTCTGCATCCCCACAAAGCGGCCGATAACGTTGCACTTCTTTCGCGGAGATTAGCGTGTAGAGGATTTCCGTCATCACATCACCTCTCGTATTTTTTGCTTTTAGAAGCATGGGGTGTAGGCACGGGGGTTCTTCTCGTACGTTCAGAGATTGTCTAACAGCAAAACAAAAATAAGAAGTATTATAGTCACTCACTCACTCATACCCCCCCCCACAGCCGAAATAACCACAAACACACACACACACACAAACACACTGTACCTCCATTTTATTTGTGTGGAGTTTCAGTGCCGCATTGCTTCGTGGCTGCCTTCAGAAAAGCAGTTCTGAAAGAAGGTCATAATCAGAAAGAACAAATCCACAAAAAACACATTACCCCCCACCCTTAAACACCAACCCCCCACCCACCCCCACACCACACACAATGTACTCACTTATTTGTTGTCACGGGGTGTAGGTGCTGCATGGCCTTCATGGCTGCTCAGCAACATCAATTCTGTAAGAAAAGCACTAATCAGAAAGAACAAAAACCCAAAATAACAATGTCATTTGTTAGCCCCACCTCTAATTTTTTTGAACCACAAAGCAGGCTAATATGTGTAAGACAAAATTACCTAATTCTATCTGTTGGGTGTGAGGTTTGGGCTGTGTTTTAGCATCCCTCCTATACCCTGGGCATGCTCCATTGAAGGAAAGTTTGGACCTTGTTTTCATGGCTTGGGGGCTATGAAGTACCAGATGTACCTGATAACACAAAAACGTGAGACATGGCCCACTAGCCACCCCCACAATCGAAAAACCCCAGAATATCTGTGAGACGAGCTGCACATTCGCTTGTGACAAGAAATGGAGGGCAGAATCAGGCATTGTCATGTTCAAATCTGTAGGGACCCCGAGATGAACAAAAGTGAAAAAAAATACCACCACTAAAAAATGGCACAATAGAAAGACGGGACAATTCAACTCGGAGACGTGGAAGATAAAAATGGAGCCTAACAAACAGTGGACATCCAAAATTTCCGTGCTGTGAATGAAATATCCATTAGTTATGAGGTCTCAATTTTGATGGAAAAACCAACTGGGGAAGAATTGTGATGACTCTCTTATTGGAGGGTTTATTGCCAAAAAAGCTGAAGGCCAAGGTGTGCCCTCACAATAGGAAAGACAGCAAATACAATGCATGCTGGCTTGATAATGGAGAAGACACATTGGATGAAGGAAGAATGGCAGCTGGGTAAGTTTAACACAATTCTTTAGGAAACCTTGGAACCATTGAGCAATTGGAAAAATGTGTTGCCCTAACAGTTTTTCTTTTATATTCAGGAAAGGCTTAATAAGACGCATGAAGTACACCCAGAAATAGGGAGAAACAGTGTTTTTAAACCATTGTACAATATTTTAATCTTACAGGGTTGTATTCGGCATAAACTCTGTATGCTAAGTCCTATAACAGCTATCACCCATAAATTTTGGAAATTACCTAGTCAACCATCAATTCCTAACCAACCCACCCACCCCACCACACACACAAAGCAATGCTCAAAGCAAAATGCTAGTAACAGGCTATTAAGAAAAACTGGAAAAAAAAAGTTTTAAACAGGATAAATAGATTTGCCAAATGGGCACTATTTGAGAAAAAAAAAAGAGATTTTTAAAAACAGGCCATAGACATTAAACCTTAGAAAAGGACCTTTTTTTTGGGGGGGGGAGAATGCAAAAAACAAGTTTTAAACAGCATAAAAAGATTCCACATAGGTCCTATTAAGAAAAAAACAAAAGAAGATCTTTTAAAAACAGGCCATTAGACAATTTAAAACAATAAAAAAGGGGACCTTTTTGGGGGGGGAATGGCAAAAGAGTTTCCAAATAGGTATTAACAATTAATGAACTTTAGCACAACAAGCCAAAAAGTTACAATACAAAGGCTGAAACTTGTGCGTATGATACTCAGCTCTGACCATAAACCCATAACACCTCTGGAGCTTTGTTTCTACCCCATCAAATCTTCCCACAGTCCCAATTAGTCAGAAACTCTTAAAAAAAAAAAGCTTATAAAGCATTTAAACCTTGTTCACAAAAAGAGGAGCTTTTTAAAATATTGACAAAATATTTAAAAAGTGGACCAAGCAATGTTTTGACTGTGAAAAGGGGCCAGACTTTAATAAATCTTTCTTAATCCATCAAACACCAGCAGTAGCAAAGCAAAGTTTAAAAAAAAGGCTCGAAGCATTTTAAACTTGTTTCATAAAAATACCAAGAAAAGAGCTTTGTTAAAAATATAGATTACAAAAAAAAATTTAAACAGTGCTGAGCACCTGTTTCCAAGTGGAAAACCATTGTCAGACATTTTAAAAACCCGTATATCCAATCCACACATTCTCTCTTCAGTAAGCTTAAGATTTTTTTTTTTTTAAAAAAAAAGGCTTCAAAACATGTGTGCACATGTAAATTTCTTTCTAACAGCAAACACTGCTAACATTAACAAAATTTAAAAGGAAAATGCTAAATACCAATGTTTTTATGGCCCAAAGCCCCAGATTTGAGAGAGTCCATGGAAAAGGCGAAAGCCGATGTTATGCTGTAATTTTAAAAGTGCTCAGTTTTCCCCCCAATATTGGATTTCACTCAAATATTCTTCTAGTGAGGGAAAGGCCCACAACAGCCCATTTTGAAATAAGTTTCAAAATGGGGAAACAGGCACATAGTTAAAAGGCCTTTCTTTTAAAAAACAAGTATGGAATATACCGGAAAAAAACTTACCAAGAACCAGAGAGTCTCACCGGTATGGCAGCCCGAAAAGACAGACCCCTTCTCTGCAGAACTTTATACGCCAGTACCCATCTGGGACTGCTCTTGACTTGCCCCACCCACCCCTAGAAAAATGGTAGGTTGGGATCTATCCCCCTCCCCCAAAAGTGGTCCTTGGAGGTGGATATGACCAAAGAGTGTGGTCCTTGGGGGTGGTTCATGTCCCTCCATCCCCTAAGGTGGCCTTGGGGTGTGGATCTAGTGACCCAAAGGTGGTCCTTGGGTGGATCTATGTCCCTCACCCCCCTAAGTGGCCCCCACCCTAGTGTGACTGCTTTGAGGTCACATAGCCCTGTGGTAAGCTTAATTGTAGAATCTCTCCTTGCTTATTTCTGTTTTTAGGCTAGGAGGGTCAGGAAGTGGAGGGTTTCTGTAAGATTCCACACACCTCTTCATTGTTTAATTTAAAAGAACCCGCTCCACCCTCCACCCCTCATTTTGATCCCCCACACCACCAAAGCCTCATGTTTTCTAGGGAGATTGAGGTGGTGCATGAATTCTTGAACCCCCCCATTGTAAAATACTCATTATGAGCCAGTCTAGAGTAGTCACTTTGAAAAGAAAATCACAAAACCTTTTAAAATAAACTCTTTTTATTTTATAACCTTTTAACAAAACATTTTAAATATCAAAGCAGCCCACAGTTTCAAACAAACTTCTAGTCAGTCTTAGGATCAGTGGTTGTTAAATTTGTTAGAATGTTTTATAAGATCTATTTTTAATCACTTTAACCATGCTCCAAAATAGGCTTATCCCTGGGTTTCAAAAATGTATTTATTCCTTCGTGAATTCAGATCTCTCTATTAGTTACAAGTTGCAAGATTTTCTTACAGTCTCATTTGTTATCAATAGGCCATTGAAACTGTAAGCTACAAGAATATATATGGGTAACACATTTTAAATCTATTTGCCCACAAACCAGCTCAGTTTTTAAACAGATAAAGTTTGACCACAACAGACAGTCATGGAATTTGAGCGGGGCAGTTAACAGCAACACAGGTTCATAGCATGTTTGCCAAACATGTGATGATTCCATAACACACGGCTCTGATTGTGTACGCATGAGAACTTTCAATTCCTTGGGAGAAAAATTTAATGGTTTTTGGAACACTCTAGTCCAAGAATTTCAGCCATGACCACAGGCTAGGTGAGCGAGACTCCGACAAAATCCTAAAAAAGAAAAAAGATAGATTACCTATGAAAATGCATTTTAAAACACACACACTTAATAACCATACCTTCTAAAAGATACTTACTGGATATCAGCCAGCCTATGCTTGCAAACTCCACAAGCATAGGTAATGTGTTGCCTCCAATGCTTCGCAACACTTCTGCCCGACTGCTACTGGCCTGGGTTGCTAAAATAAAGAAAATAGTCTTTTTTTAGGAGGGAGGTGGGGAGCCGACTTTTGCAAGGCTAGTCAAAAACCCTTTAAAAATAAAAAACCCACTTTTTTACTGCATACAGATGGTTCTGCTGAAACTATCCACCAGGCGGTTCCAGCTTTGCAAATCCATCGCTTCTTCGCTAGCCAGGTCAGCTAGTGGAAAGCACATTAATCTGAACTATGCTAGGATAAAGCTTTGCTGTTTGGCTTCAACAGCCCTGTTTCTTGCTCTGTAGATTTTCGAGAAGTAGGGGGCCTCCATGTGTCTTCCCGAACATGTCTGGCTGCCCAAAGGCTTCGTTGCGTTGCTAAATCCGCTCTGATTGGCCCTTTTAAAAAATCAGGTCACATGAGCCACCAGACGCTCCACCTACAGGCGGGTTTCATGCTGGGGTGGGGCACAAGCGGGGGGCGTGGCCGGAATACCGGGGAGGGGATTCCGGCGAGGCCGGATATCGGGGAGGGCGGGGACTCCGCAGGAGCCGGATATCCGGGTAAGGCGGGACTCCTGTTAGGAGGGCTTCCGGGCGGGGCACCTGTCAGTGGGCGGGGCTTATGAGTGAATAGAGGTGCCACCTACTCACCTGCTTTGCTTTGTTTTGTTTTTAATCCTCCACTTGAGATTTCTTTTACTGTGTAATTCCTCCAGGATGTGCTGGTTCATGAAACTCATGCAATTTATTATACCTACAATGATGTTCACAAAAAGAATCCGTTTGGGGAGCTCTAATCATGTTATAGGGTAATTCACTCTTTATTTGTAGACAAAAATCACTGGGGAATGTGGGGAAACTAGCCAATGGCCACTAAAAGCTTATTTGTGAGTAAAAGTGAAAGGTTGAGAATGCAACTGGTTGTTGTTGCAATTAAGTGCTTGTATAGGAAAATATAACAATAGAAATCTCCCATCGTCAAATACACTGGCATATCAATGGAATCTTGTATTTATTAGCAAAGACGAAGAAGAAAAAGGAAGAAAAGGAAGAAGAAAAACTTCCTGAGAGCTGTTTAGGAAGTCTATGCACCTATTCTTATAATACACATAACTTATATGATACACAAACATCACAACAAAACATTACACTATAACTTCTTTATGCTGGTACCTGCACAGCAACAGACACTGTGGGGGAGGAAGGTGCAAACAGAGATAAGAATTCTATGTTTTGCCTGCAGTGTAAGTTGCTGCATGTGATGGGGGCAGAGTATAGGGTTGATAAAAGCGCCACCACCCCCTCTCAAGCTTTTGACTTTGCTTATGAAAATGCTCAATTGTCCTCTGCTTTGCTGGGAAGCCTTGTTTGGGCTCCTGTTTATGTGCATTCAAGTCATTCAGACTTTACAGTTTTTCTAAAGCAAACACATGATGGGGTTTTTTGATTGCTCAGAGGAGGGATGCCATTGCTGTCCCCTGAGGCTGTTAAGAACAACTCTTTCCCCTACAGTCAGTAAACCAGTCTCTGTGTTCCAAGCTATAAATTTATTCCAGTAGAGCCAGAGTGTTAGGAAGAGTAGTCTGCAGACAGAACGGCTAATTTCCATACATCACAACAATACATATTCTCTTACCCTACCCTATAGTTCTGCAGCTTTTTAAAAACAATTTATCAATATATCAGTACAGTCTGTGTACCACCCTTCTTAACAAATCGTTCAGCCCCACTTTATATTAGTTTCACTCTACAGTACCTACTGTGGGAGCACACACACACACTGCTTCCTTAACCAGGCAATATCTTAACACAAAGGACAAGGCAGTGTGTGTCCATATCTCCACCTCACATCTCAGAAAAGTATATACTCTGCAACATTATATTAATAACCATTAAAATTACTGCTTAAATTAAACTTAACCCTAAATATCAACAATCCTAAGCCTGTCTAGCCTGCGGGGGCGACTGTCATAGAGTAAGCTTCTTTTCTGCTTACTAGTTTGGATATCTAACTGGGTTAAATTGGTAGAGGAGAGGATATTGACACTAGAGGGTCATAATAAGAAATGTAGGTGGCACACTTTTATGATATATAACAAACTAAAGATAATTAAGAATTTGCCAACCATTATGTAAGAAGAGGTTTGCTAAATATCTGGTTAAAATGCATAAAGAAGTTCTATATAAACATCCCAGAATGAACATCCCCACAAGAGGCTTTTTTCGGAAGATTCAAAAATAGAGGAATGAATTGGCTAATGTATAAATAACCATTAAAAAAAGATCTAAATAGAAAATCAAGATTGAAAACAAGAGAAGAGCTAGAGAAAGAAGAAATAATAATAGAATGGTTTTCCTATTTACAATTAAAACAAAGAACTAATATAGATCTGAAAACTGAAGGAATCAAAAAATCGGAAAATGAATTAGACAAAATAATGTTAGATAATGAAAGGAAAAAGATAAAAAGATTCTATGAAATATTGTTGGAAAGAGAGATAGAACAGGAGAGAATTAAAGAAACAATGATTAAATGGAGCCAATTATTTAAATATCCGATTGAGCTTGAAGATTGGGAAGAATCATGAGCAAATACAAATACATTTACACTAGCATAACATTTGAAAGAAAATTACTACAAAATGCTCTACATGTGGCACCTAACCCCGGTAAAAATGGCTAAGATATACAAAAACAGTAACAGAAAATGCTGGAAATGGTGGTACCTACTTCCACTTATGGTGGAAATGTAAAAGAGCCAAGACCTTTTGGAAGAACATACATTTAACTATCAGTGAAATAACAGATACAATTCCCAATGAAACCTGAAATGTATTTATTAAACATTACATTCATATTAGACAGATTAACAGAAAAAAACATTTAAGACTGATTCTCTATATGATAACATCGGCAAGAATAATTTATGCCCCAAGTCACAGTCAGTACCCACGATAAAAGAATGGATGCAGAAATTGTTAGATCTGAGAGGTGGATAGAATATCAAGAAAAATAAAGGAAGAAGATAGTAGCAATACAGAGGATGAGTTGGATACGATACTGAAGTACTGGGGAAAAAAATCTAGAAAAACAAGCAGAGTAAGATCAAGTAGTGACAAACTAAAATGTATAGAGTACATTAATTCAGAACTGGAAATGTGAAATGTGAAAGATAGAAGGGGGGGAAGTATGGTTGCAAGAAAGTGTAAGATCCAAACAATGATAGAAACCAAGTAAGAGTAGCCAATTTAGGGGGAGAGAGATGCCCTCCACATACTAAACAGAATAGTTTTGATTTAAGTTTTTTCAGTGGTAATTTGGGTAATTCTGGATAGCTGAGAGATATGATTTGTTGAAATACAACTGTGAAGGGAGGAAAAAAACAACGATGAAATTGTATAATGTATAATGCATATGTCATATTTTATTATCAATAAAGAAAAAAAGAAATGCAAAACTAGTGGGTATGGTGACAAGTTCCATTCTAATGATGTTCATTGGGGTGGGGGTGGAGAAGTAGAAGGAAGGATGTTGCCTAAACCCACGGTGAATATATAACCATATGTTATCTTGGTTGTGTTGAAGGGAGATGTGATGAACTAACCAAGCCAGCCTTTGTGAGACTTGGAGCATTAAGTGGCATTTTGATATATGTAGTGTGCCAGGAAACCATTGTCTCTGTTCAACCTGTTGTTGATGGACTAGACTTCATAGATATATGAAAACTCTGCTGCTTTTGCAAGTGGTGTTCTACAACTGGTTTTTGTGTATTCACATTCCTAATGTCTGATCACTCAGTGGTTAAATGCCTGTACTGCAGCCATAACGTTGCGAGTTCAATACCAGTGATGTCGCTGGGGACAATTAGCTTACAGTTGTAAACCGCTTAGACACTGTTAGTTCAGTATGAAGCTGCATATAAATGAAGCTGTTTGTTTGTTTTATGTCCATTTGTCCTCTGCCGCAGAAATTGGCACGTTTGCCCAATGTAGAGTGCTGAAGATTATTATTGACAGAGGACTGATTCTGGATTTCAGGGTTTCAAAACAGTTTACTCTGCATGAAAATAAACATCTTAAATCCATGTTAATTCATTTTTCAAAAAGTATTATAGCAGACTTCAAAATCTTGTAATAGAAAAAAGAGGTTGCACGGCTATAAAATGTTCATGTTCTCTACTTATGGAACATGGCATGCTTCACAGTGATCCCCTGCAGGTTTCTTGTTATTTTGAAAGAACTTGTTGTGTTGAGGCAAAACTAAATTAATACATTTGCAAAGTCATCTTAAAATGCCTTTAGTGTTTATTGTCTCTAGCAACTAAACACAGAGGGCATAATAATAAAAAAGCAACTGTAAACACCATATTTTTCCTTCATTGGTCTCACTGTCATGGGAGATAAAATCGTAATTTCCCAGCTGTGTGTGTCTATCATCTCTGTGACATACTAAAGACAGCTATCCTCCCCTTCCAAACCCATTTTCATCATATGATAATTTAAGCAGACTGAAGCAAGACAAGTGAGACTCCATGCCCTTTGGTGTCAGCTAAGTGTGCTTCTGTTTTGCCTGCTATGCATTTCACATGATGGGCTGAGCAGAGAAGTGAAGCAATTTGGCATTACTTTAGCAGAGCACAGAAGGATACTTGTGGATGCCTCTGATATCAACTAAATGATAATTCCGCTTGCTTTGTGTACCACACTGATTAAATGGCAGCTGCTAAATGTGAAATTAAGCTAATTCTCAAGGAGACATGCTATATATGCCTCTTCAAAAGAAGTCTATACCACATTGCCATTAAGAGTAAAGATCATCAATTTTAAAAATACATTGAGACAATCCAAAATACTCCTGTGTATCAGTTGTCCAGTGTTCCCATGACCTACAACACTGGCTTATATTAATTTTTAAAGTTCAAGCATTTATGTTGATGTCACACTGACTCTCATTATGAATGTACAAATATCCAACTCCCAAGTATGCACCAAGTGGAACTGCTCCTTTCATACCTGCATCCAGTATGTGGATGGGATCCCTCTCCCAATATTCCAGCCATTATCCCTTATGGCATACTCTAAATTAGTAGTTAGGTATGATGCTTCAAAAGTGAACCTACTCATGTACAGATTCACAAATGTGGACTTTCCTTCCAAATGCCATGCTACATACACCATTGTGGTGGGGAGACACTGAAGTGCATGATATTGGGGAGGGGCAGTCTTGCTGTGACATCCCTGCATTTAATATAGGAACAGAGTTGAATGAAAAACACCCCTACATTCTAGGGCCAAAAAAAAAAAAAAGCCACAACCCTGAGGGCAGTTATAGTTTGTTATCTCAAACTATATATAATGTTCTGTGGATGCCATTGACCAAGCTTAGGCTTCCATTGATTATCAATATGAAAATGTCCCCTGCATCCTTCCCAATATTTACTGTGAAATTGGCCAATGGCATCCACAGAACATTATATATGTCAGGGCACCATCACCCCTAGCCTGTGTTAGGCCCAGTGAAGCCTCTTTTGTTCCCAAAACAAGAAATAATTTCTGATCACTGCTGATCTTGAACATTGGCCCACAGGCTTAAAGTAGGTCCTTAACAGGCCTGAAATTCCCATCCTTAGATGTTTCCATTAGCTAAAAGCAGCATTAGGGCTCATTTCCCATCTGTGATCTAAAGAACAGAAGTTAAAAGACAGAACAACATCCATGTATAAATTACATGGTGTATGTCAGAGCAACTGTGATATAGGCTGGCATCCTGTTAGTGGAATGTGCATTGTGGTTATGGCAGGAGGAGGTATTCACTACACTACTCCCTTCCAGGACAGCCAAGGGAGGGCAGATGGTAGCCAGTGGGCATCTGGCTATGTTTCTACAGATAGACATGCAACAGTGATATCATCCACCAGGACCTCCAGATGATCTGCAAAAGACCTGGAGGATGCCTCCAACTGTAGGAACATAGCTAGATATTGGTTGTTTGCTCCATCCCAAACCATTAAATAGGTGTGTCAGGAATGACCCTATTTAGCTTTCAATATCAGGTGGCTTTAGGGTACTGTAGTTACATCCTAGTCGGGACAGTACTATATTTCAATTAAGGAAATCAAATTACAGGAAAAGAGATTCTACCTAAACATTAAGAACAACTTCCTGATGGTATGAACTGTTTGGCAGTCGAATATGTTGCCTCAGAGTGTAGTGGACTCTCATTTTGGGTGCTTTTTAAGCAGAGGCTGTATGACTGTTGTTGGAAGTGCTTTGATTGTGCATTCCTTCATGGCAGGAGGTTGGATGGGGTGGCCTTTGTGGTCTCTTCCATTTTATGAAATCACTACTCAGCAACAAACTGACTCTATGGCAGTTGATTTTTTCTAACTTGTAACTTTTCTAACTTCATCTTTGGATGAAGCATGGGATAAAGTTATGGTTCCATGTCACATGAAAAAATGCTTCAAAGATAATTTCATTGTCCATAAGCTGGAAGAGACAATATGGGGTCAGCTATTTTAGATCTGATCTTAACCAACAGGGATGATCTGGTCAGTGGGGTGCAAGTGGTAGGATCCTTCGGTGGGAGTGATCATGTTCTCCTGGAGTTTGTTATACAGTGGAAAGGAGAATAGTCATAGTCAGACATGCATTCTAGACTTTAGGAAAGCTGATTTTAGTAAACTTAGATAAATACTGGGGGTGATCCCATGGTCAGGAATACTAAAAGAGAAGGCAGTTCAAGAAGGATGGTAATTTCTCAAAAGGGAGATACAGAAGGCACAAATTAAAACAGTTACAATGAGGAAGAAAAATGGGAGGTGTTTACATGGCACCATGATGATGCACGGGTGGAGCAGCACCCAAATGGCTCTGGCCAGAAGGGGCATCATCATGGTGCGCAAGCACCACTATGGCACTCCTTCCAGGAAGCTGCTTACAGCAGCTTCTTTTTGCTCCCAAGACAGTGCGGATTGTTGCCACAGCATGCAGTTGCCACAGTACCGATCCGGGGCAGAAAGAGGTGACATCTTGCCACCCTTTCCTGCCCGTCTGTCGAGTCCCTAGGAATGAGAAGGGCTGGTAGGAAGAAACTGGAAAAGATACTGAAGAGCAAAGACACACAAATGAGCATTAAAGTCAGAATCATTCAGGCCATTGTGTTCCCAATTACCATATAAGGATGTAAGAGCTGGACAGTGAATGAAGCAGACAGAAAGAAAATCAAATGATTTGAAATATGGTGCTGGAGAAGAGTACTTAGTATACCATGAACAGATCAGACCAGGGATCTCCTTGGAAGCAAAGATGAGACTATCGTACTTTGGCCACATAATGAGAAGGCACAGATCACTTGAAAAAACAATAATGCTGGGAAAGGTGGAGGGTGGAAGGAAGAGAGGCAGACTACAAACCAGATGGATAGACTCAATCCGGGGGGTTGTGGACAAGGACTTGCAGGATGTGGGCAAGGCAGTGGAAGATAGAGATTCTTGGACATGTCTCATCTACGGAGTCACCATGAGTGGAACATACTTGAGAGCAGCTAACAACAACACCACCACCAACAACAAAGGTTTGCTGATTTGTGGATTTTCAATGTTATTGTACTTTGCTACATGGCCAACACCGCTACCCCTGAATATGTTTTCATTTGATTGAAAGTTATCATATACCAAGTGCAATGCATTGCTTTTAGAAGCTGGCTAGTTTGGGGTGAAGGGCATCTTGATAGGTGGTTACCAGGTGACAGGTAGCATGGGAAGAGCGAAACTCAGCCCCACTCTGTTTGATGGGCGAGGTCTCCTGGTAAGAGGAGGGATTTCAATTGCAGAGTTCAGTTGTCTCATTTGGTCCAGTCTAGTCTAGCCAGGGTCTGGCTGGTGGTTCTACTAAGTGAGAGTGAGTAGGCTAAAGAGTGGTTATAACCCTGCCAAATGGTTACAACCTTACCAAGCAATCAAGCATTGTGGTCACAGGCTACCAATAAAGTGTGCCTGTGATAAAGCCACAAGCTTCTGAAACCCAATGATCTCCTACAGCAACTCATATTTTGAAAATATAACTTTTGAACCTTAATCCATTCTCTTCTTATCTTTGAGACTCATCCCTAAGGAAGCTTTACCATGCTATTCAACAAATTTTATAACCTCCCCCCCCCCCAAAAAAAAACCCTGTCCTTCTAATTAAGTATTTTTTGTTGTTAACTCCCAACTCATTGCAACCCTGGATGATATATTTCAGAGACCCTTTGTCCTCTATTGCTTTGGCCAGATCCTGCCGGCTCAGGCCTGTGATCTCTCTAATTGAGACCAGCCACCTCTTTCTACTACCCTCTGTTTTTCCTAGCATTGTTGTCTTTTCTAATGAGTCGTGCCTTCTCATGATGTGGCCAAAGTACAACAGCCTCAATTTAGTCATTTTGACTTCCAGGGAAAGATTAGGACTGTTCATGGACCCATTTATTTGCTTTTTTGTCTGTCCACATATCCTCAGCACTCTTCTCCAGCACCACATCTCAAATGAATTGATTTTCTTCCTGTCCGATTTCTTCACCGTCCAGCTCTCACATCCATACATGGTGATGGGGAATGCAATGGCTTGCATGATTCTAATTTTAGTGCTCAGTTTTATAGCTTTGCATGTTAGGATCTAATTTATTCCAAGGAACTCTGGACCCACATGCACAGTTCTTTCCAAGGCTGTTTTATTCTTTCAACAGCCTTGTGAAGTAGAATTAACCCAAGAAGTAATGCTAGACCAAGGCTACCAACAAATATATGAACAGGAATCTGAACCTGATTGTCACCAGTGTTTATGTGGCACGCTAACCACTACACCACTGTATCTTTCAAACACTTCTATCCAATACCAAACAACCATTCAGATCCAATCCCTTAGAAATAAGGCTGACCATGAACAAAATTAAAGGCTGAGCTAAAAGTATCAGTGAAGAAAAGTGACAGAATTTTCTCTATGCTGTGCATGATTTGTAAGCTGCAAACTTTTCCTGGAGTTCCTTTTAGCTTGTTATTAAATCTTTAGATACAAACAGCTGAATGAAGCAACCTGAACAGAATAACAAACTAAAGCATGCCTAGGGCAGCAAATATGTTTTAATTTTTTCTCCCTACTTCTAGCTCTCTGGTGTCTTTTTGTAATGGATTATGTATCAAAAGCTTCTTCATATTCTAAATTCGGAATACTAAATAAATGAGCAGAATCAAAAAGTTTTGTGCAGTTGCTTTCCCAGTCCTGCTGTTACCCTTTAGCACTGCCCCTGATGCTTAGGACTTACAGACTTTTATCTGACTAGCAGCTGGCATCAAAAAGTCAAGATCAACCCACTTATTCCAGGGGGTGTCCAGCACTGCAAGCTCTGGAAAGGTTGTCCTTAACAAGAGATTTGATTCTGTGCACTAGAAATTCAGAGTGATGTGTTCTACCTAAGAAAACTTTTATTCTTTTTGAAGGCAAACTTTGGATTTATTTATTTTCCCCTAAAACTTTGAATAAAGTACATCGTTTAATGATCCAAATCAAAGACATGTTTTTGTTGTTAACTGCTGTTGAGTCGATCTCAACCTATGGTGACCCCGTGCATGAGACATCTCCAAGATTTCCTAAACTTATTGCTCTGTATATTATTGCTCTGCCCTGGTGGCGCAGTGGGTAAATGCCTGTACTGCAGCCATTCACTCGAAACCACAAGGTTGCGAGTTCAAGACCAGCAAAGGGCCCAAGCTCGACTCAGGCTTGCATCCTTCCGAGGTCGCTAAAATGAGTACCCAGACTGTTGGGGGGCAAATTAGCTTACTTGCTAATTAGCTTACTTGCTGTTCACCGCTATGATCTTTGGAATAGCGGTATATAAATAAAACAATTATTATTATTATTATTATTAGTTCCTGTAAATTCATACTCATGGCCTCCTTAATGGAGTCTATATATCTAACATGTGGCCTTCCTCTCTTTCTACTTCTCTCGACTTTCCTATCATTATTGTTTTTCCAATGAATTGTGCATTCTCATGATGTGACCAAAGTACGACAGCGTCAGTTTACTCATCTTGTCTTCTAGGGAGATTTCCAGCTTGATCTGTTCTAAGACCCATTTGTTTGTCCTTTTGGATGTCCACAGAATCCTTAGCAGTCTTCTCCAGTTCCACATCTCAAATAAATTGATTTGCTTCCTTACTGCTTTCTTAACTGTCCAGCTCCCACATCTATACATGGCAATTGGGAATACAATGGATTGTACAGTCCTAACGATCATACTCAAACATGCTCAAATGATATTCTTCCAGACATTGGCTTAAATTAGTTGCTATCTCCTGCTAGAGTGGACCTGCTGAATCCATTGCATACTGCTAAGTCAATACAGATATAAAGTCAATTGATTCAGTGAGTCTACTGTTGTTGGAGCTAGCAATTGGATGTAGACCAAGAGGAATAATTTCAGATATGGAGCCACGGTTCTGACGTTTCCCCATTCATTTGGAAAGTGGTTACCAAACTGAATTCCCCTTGAAAGGAAAACTTGTAAATGATCTGATGTATAGCTCATTAGGGATATGCACTGAAAACTGGTTTGGGTTCATATCCTGCTTCACTGCTTCTGAAAGCCACTTGCTTTGCCTCAGTACACTTTGGGCAATGGACATTTTCACCTTGCATCCAAAGCAGAGGCTCACTTCTGAATACATGGTTTCATATGTCTCGCCTGCACAATGGGGAAAAGAACAGATGGGAATGTGAACAGATGGCTATAATGTGTTTTAGAGAGATTTAGATAAAATCTGCAGATTTAGAAGTGCATGAATCCTGCCAAATTTCAGATACATAGGTGCAGGGAGTTATGTTTACAGTTAAGGGGGTTATACCTGTATCCTTTGCTTTTATTTCTTGGCAAAATTTGCAGACATTGTTCTTATTGTTTTTAAAATGATTTTTTAAAAGGTTAAAAACATTTTTACCATAACAGGATTAAATTGGAAGGCACAGTTCTCTCTTCTGAGGAACAGTTAGACATATATGTGCTAAGGGTATTTTGCAAGAGCAGTTTTTAGTATCTGGGCAAGCAGAAATTTGTATCGTCTGTTTTCTGTGTGGGTTTTGCACAAACTATTGGATAGAGTTTCACCCAGGTGAGCAACATTTGAGAAGGCTAGGTGTAATGGTCTATGCAAGAGAGGTTTTTTAAAAAAGGGGTAGGCAGCATGTTCCATGGGCCACATTCAGCCCTCTGCCTGATATTGCTGTTTAAAATGTTGCCAGATGCACTTTCACAAGATTTTGTGCTTGTTTCAGAAAAGGAACAGCCCTGGATGTCATGCTGAGGATGGAGCAAGCTTGTTTTCTGCTTCTCCAGAGACTAGGACAGGGAACAATGGAGGCAAGCTACAGGAAAATAGAGTCCACCTCAACATTAGGAGTAGCTTCCTGACAGTAAGAGCTGTTTGACAGCGGAACACAGTCCCTCGGAGTGTAGTGGAGTCTCCTTCTTTGGAAGGAGTCTGGATGGCCATCTTTCAGGGGTGCTTTGATAGTGTATTCCTGCATGGCATGGGGTTGGACTGGATGGCCCTTCCAGCTCTATGATTCTGTATTAAAGTCGGTATATATCTTCTCCACCAATGGGTCTGGAGAGAGGACTGCATAGTCTCACCCCATCTATTATCTAAGAGACTAAGGCGGGATACAGACCGCCGCTTTGAGGTGGTCTCCTGCCGGCGTCATTTGCTCCGCACGGGAGCCGCAGCAGCCAAACCGCGCGGCTCCCGCACGGAGCAAAAAAGAAGCTCCATTTTGGAGCTTCTTTTTGCGGCGCCTTTATGATGTCGCGAGGCGCCGCTGGCGCATTCACGACGTCATAGGCGTCGCGACACGTCTGGACGCTATGCATCCAGTACGTAAACATGGCGGCCCCCATGTGGAAGGGGCGCCACCATGTTGTACGTATTCTATACATACTAGGGTTAGGGGGTGCGGAAGCATCGCCCCTTCCTAACCCTAGTACGTATAGAATACGTACTATATGGCGGTCTATATCCCACCTAAAAATTAGTCTAAAGACTAAAAAATCACTGAGTGATGTAGCTTTGTAACAGTTGCATTTTCATGTGTGTGTACATTATTAATATATATATTGGAAGCTGCCTTAAGAATCATTCAGTCAGAAAGCAAAATAAATCTTACAAATAAGCTGCTCTGTAGTCTAAACAAGGGCAGACAGCCATCTCGCCTGTAATAATAAAAGAATTATAGCTGTCTTTGTGTTACAGTCATAACTCATGTGGGACATCAAAATTTGGTGCCTCAAAATCAGAGAGTATTTTTTGATTGCTTTCCAGTGTGCACTGCTCAGTTTCAAATGGTGATAAGTTTACGAGTAACAAATAGGAACCCCAGTCATAACTCAACAGTTTTCACAACCATACATAGAAACTGGAAACGTTGTGGCCTGGAGGATCCTGATTTTGATAATCAGTAACATATCTTTGCAGTTGAGGATCACGCCCAATTCTTTCATTTCCAAGTCTAAGTTTCTTATTTCTTGATTACAAACTCCATTTTGAGTTCTGACTGAGGCAAGATATTGTTTTTTAAAAACAATTTTATATTAATTCAATGTCATTTTAAAATTATGAAAACTTTATATGGTTGTTATTTTTGTTTTCTTAATACGCTTGTCTTGTTGTATCCATGGGGGATCCATTCCGGTCTCCTTGCCTTCAGTGGTTAACAAAATTCTTGTTGTTCTATATGGCAGCAGAAGAGGATTCAAACTGGGAAAGATAAGCCAGGGTTTTTTTGCTGTGAGAAAGACTCCTTTGTCACATTTCCTTACCATTTGCCATCTACTGTTCAGCCTTAGCTGTATTTGCATATTTTTTCCTAAGCTTAATTGTTGATGGGAAAGGTTTCAGAAAGATATAGAATGTTAGAAGGGAAGGATTAGCACTTTTCTCCACAACTATAACATCCCTGAAAATTGTTCATTGCTACTCCAGCTTGGCAATTAGGTTTTAAAATGGTCCCATTCATGCAAATAGGGCCTATTTCTCTCAGCCAGATTGCTGGTAGGGTACAGACAAGGAGGACAGTTTATAGACTGTATCTCAGGGTGCAGGCCTAAACACTACTGTTAGTCTCAACTACATTGAATTAATCGAGTTTACTTATTTGTTGACTCACCACTCAACAGTTGATTCAAAAAGTCCACACTAGTTGAGACTAACCAATTGGTTTTAGGCCACAGTGAGACATATATGGCCTATTGAACATACCTGTCTCCTATCTAAATTTTCCAGGTAAGGAGCATCCCAGGCCTGGGATCTCCAGGAGCAAGCTACTGAAGCACAATCAGCCACTGCCTGGCCACCTCATGGCATCACTTTGCCACTGAATGGACATGTGTGGGATACTTGGCAGCAGGAGAGGTAAGAGTTTAGGAGCAGCACATATGGCAGAACTGAATTTCCTGATCTACAATTATCATTAAACACTGCCTATTTGGATGCTTGTGTGTGTTGCCAACAGAATGATGATCATAATATTAGAGTACAGAAATCAACATATTAAAATACAATTAAATCAATTTAAAGGTAAAACATCCACCCATTCCTTAGCAGCATGGGTGGCAGTGTGTAGACCATCCTCACCATCCTTGAAAGAGAGTTCCACAGTGTGAGGCAGTCATTGAGAAGGCTATCAGTTCTGTCAAGCCACCAGTCCTGTTGCAATGCTAACACTGATTCCAAATTCACAAATCAAGGATAGGCATCCTGGTGCCCTTCATGTTTTTTTTTAGATTGTAATCCCTTTTTAGCACTAGCATGTGTGGCCACTAACAATGGATTATGGGAGTTGTCATGCATAACATTGTACAATATGCTAGTGAACTTTTCAGACTGTTCCTGAAAACACAAGTCATCTTCGATGCAGGCTCATAAAAGATAGCCCTGTCAGGGAAACCTGAATTTATCCACAGAGTTTGCTCTATATTTTACAAGTACCTCCTGTCCATTAATCAGCATCTTGTTGTGATTTATAGCACAACAGAGGTGCACGTGACCACTCCTTGTATCTTACAGCTTTAATGCTCCAGCCAATAGCTCTGGAAATGTGACATCTGCCTGAAATCCATGGCTTATGTTCAGGAAATGACAGCAGATCTATTTTAAAATAGGAAGAAAGAAAGCCATAACAATTTCATATCATTTGAAGCAAATCTTTAGTGATGCCTGGCCCCAGTACATTGTACACCTAACTCTTGCTCACAAGTAATTTTCTTCCGTTCCTTACAATACACTTCTCTTTCTTTTTCTTTTTCTTAAAAATATGTAGTAACACAACAACTTGTGAAACTTCTGAAAAAGGACGCTGCTCATTAGGATAATGTTCAGAAGCATTGCACAAGGGGCTTGTTTCCCCTAATGATATAAACTGGATTCACCCTGGTACTGGTGTGATCTCTCCAGATGACATACATCCACAGTCACAGAAAACTGCTGTTTTGAACAATTAACCTGGTTTAAGAGAACCTGTAGTTTACTCTGGAGTTTCCAAGAATTCTTAACCTTCTATACAGCTGGATTCGGTCCCATTCAGAGCAATCTGGTTGACCAGACAGCAAACACAGCTTCATTACCCTTACCATATGCTGAGCACTGTAGGGAAGGGGATGGATCCCCTTCAGAGGCACCACCACCACTGCCTCCATCAGCAAGAACCTGGCCCTTGTTGTTTTTTCTGCTAAGGTCAGAATGGGGCAGAACGTCATGGGATCAACAAGGAGGGGGTTGTTCTGCACCCTCCTCATTGATCACAAGGGTGCCCTGCTCTGACCTTAGCAGGTGTGATGACCAAGGTCTTGCAGGGAGTTGTTTATAAGGCAAGGCTGTAGTGTAGCAAAGGTGAGGGGACAGGCCAGCAGGATTGATGTGGTATCAGCCAGGCTGGCCCATGTTCACAATGACATGGCATTGCACTGGATTCAGACCAGTGCATGTGGTCACCATCATGGTCGATGTGAGGCCAGTCCAGGACACAATGCTCCAAACCAGTCCCAAATTATGTGTCCGGTGTAGATGCATCCTGGGTGTCTAAATATAAAGTAATGCTTTGACATTTCTCACATGCAAACATTCAGGATGAAAGTCAGGCCAGATGGGATTTGAGTGAAGCTATGGTCATTCAAAAGCAACAGCAACATTTCTAAAGAGACTAAGGGCATTTGCCCTTATTGGTTCCATGATCTTCTGCTTTTATAGCAACAACTAAAGAACTCTTCTTTAACTTGCAATATGGGCACCCATATAAGATAGTGGCCAGGGATCAAGATGTAAAGGATATGCATAAATGCTTCCACTTGTTGGCATTTTTTGTTATAGATAATTTAAAAGAGACAAAACAAAATAGAGAAAACAACAGTAACATAAACATAAGGGGGAAAGGGGGGAAGAGAAAAGTAATTATATTACCACTGTAATTTAACAAAGAATAATTTAATTCTCTCTGAATTTTAATTTTAAAGGATTATGTATTCTAAGATATTGAACCTACAGTTAAGATTAAAATCCAGAGATGATTAAATTATTCCTTGTTAAATTACCATAGTAATGTGACGTAATTATACCAACATTATTGCAATAAGATTTAATTACAAATAAATAATTATTCTATGTTAATCTAATTGATTACCTAATTAGTTATTTATCTACTTTAAAGGCTAGACTAAATAGATTACCATGTACACTCTTACAGTGCTGCAATTCCACTTTTACTGTTCAGGCTGCCTCCTGCTGCATTCTGGGGTTTGTAGTTTAATGAGGCCTGAAAGCTCCCTCACTCTGAATTCTAAATGCATCTCCCTAAATGGCAAATCCCACAATGCAAGAGGAGGCAGCCGGAGCAGTTAAGTGGAAGAGCAGCACTATAAAAGTGTAGTGCAGTAATCTAGTTAAACCCATAACAATACACCAACCCAGTGACAGTAAGAATCACTCTTTGCCAATGGATAACTCCACATCTGTTGCAGCATAATTTAGTTATGCTTATAGTTACAGAGGTATAGCCTTACTAAGAGACATATCTCATGACAAAAGTAAGCCGACAGGCAGAGAGAGATAAACTGATTTCTTCACTTACTTTCCACATGACCTTGTACTACTTCCATTCTCCTTCCAGAGGAAGATGGTCATAAAAGCATACCTGTTGTGCCAAACAGATTTTGCCAAACAAATTTTCCAGCACAACAAAAGGCACACTTTTATGACCATCCATCTCCAGGAAAGAATGGAAGTGCTTTGACAGCATGAAGAGAAATAAGGAGAAAACTACTTCTCTCGCTCTGTGTGTTGGCCTTCTTTTGTCACGCTATAAGGCTCTAAATTTCACTTGGTTTTAAGTTGTGCTGCTCATGTTGTAAATGTTGAAATAATGAAGAATTTGAATGTGGGATGTCTGTGTAGATGATGGTGATGATGATGATGGGCCAGTGGTGTGTGACATCCAGATTTTAAAAATCACTATTCAATTACTTTTGAGAAACAAGAAAGCAAAGGACAACCTTGGGAAAGAAAGAAAGAAATATATCAGTAACTAGGTTGGAACGATAACCATAACTAATTACTTTTTTAAAAGTATTTGCAAATACAAAGGCAGCAATTATTCTGTTTTTCCACTTCTCGATCAGCATGAGACTCCTGCCATGTAAAACAGGTCTGCTCTGCAAACATTCTGGCAAGAGCAGAATAAGACAAGCCCATTGGATCCTGCATTGAAAACAGATTCTACAATCATCTCTTAAAGGGATGTAGTGGTGGGCAGCCAAGGTCCTAAAAGATTATGACAGAATAAAAAGCTGCTTTGCAATCCTATTTGCCTAATAATTTCAGTTCACAACATACAAAGCCAGCTCAGCCGCCATCATCAGCCTACAAATCTCCATATTGTAACTAATGATACAGCTTTCAAAAGCTGCAATATTTGGGATTCATTTTGTGTAGTTCAAACACCAGGAAGAAAATGCAATTTTTTTCAAAAGAAATCAGCCTAGAGAAACAACAGAAGAAAATTTCAAACTTTAAGGGAAAAATGTGAATAAATATGACAGAAATATGGCATTCCTTTCAGTTTAGTTTTTTTCCTTTGAAGATACGCACACGCACACACACATTTATTTTAACATTTATTTTATCTTGCAGACAAAAAAACTTGGAGGACTTTTGCCTCATCTGACTTAAAAGAATGGCAGGCTAGATCCAGCAAGTGATGTTGCCTCACATCTTGATTTAAACACAGTTCTTTTCGCTCTAATCTCTAGCACAGTATGATTGTATCATTTCTTTCAAAATAATTTATAAGTATCAACAAGAAACTATCATCTGGACTGTATAGAAGAGTCAAAGCTGTAGTATCTATATCCCACCCTTTTAACATACCCAGTAACTTCCGATTTTCATGTCATCCTCATGTAAATCGTTTGAAGTTGGCTAGGTGCAAAAATAGTAACTGCTCCCAAAGTCCCCTGTAAGATGTTCAATAGAACAGAATAAAAAAAATCAGTATTAATGATCATGGCTATGCAAACAATATAATTTATAATTTTTGCAAGTTCATTTAAATTCGAAGGAATTCCACCCAATTCTATTCCAAAATCTTTTAACTTCTAATGAAAACCATTATGTTTACTTGATCTGGATTAATTTTGCCTGCTTGCAGATGTGTTTCTACAAAACAATAAAGCGTTGCATTACAGTAATAACTACTGCTACCGCTATCACATGTAGCAAGTAACAGAAAAGCAATGGCAAAGTAATATCACAAAAGTAAAGGTAAAGGTTTTCCCTTGACAAGATTGTCTAGTTGTGTCTGGCTATAAGTGCCAGTAGATATAAAAATCCTATGAATATACCAAGGTCAAGAAACATTGAAACAGGCTTTCCGTTTCTCTCTGTAAGCTATTTTGCTGTGAACTAGCCTTGACAAAATTCAAGTATTCCAGAGGTGGTTTTGTCTTGAATGGCCAAACTGTGCCCATGTCCTTTACAAAAGATCTGGTAAAGATAGAAACTGCTGGGATCATTTCTCCCCTTCTTTTCAGTCTATTTTGCCAATGATAAAGTCCTTGGAGCCAAGAAATGACTTTTTGTAATCTACAAAGTGACGTGATGGAACCAGTATTATTGCATAAAAGTGGCAGGACATCTTTATTATCCAGAATGATTGTGCCACTTGGAACCATCCACAGGAGACCTAGGGCAGGGTGATTATTCCCTGACATAGGAGTTTATCGCACTGGCCCTAAAATGAGCCCAGTGTGTTCTAAATGTGTGTGTGCGCGTGCACGGAACAGGAAGGGACCCAAAAGCCCATTTTATTGCACACTGGAATGCCGCCTTTGCTGCCGGGCGTTCCAGTTGCTTTCCCGTTCCGTCCCAGAGGGCACCATTTCTGGGAACTGTTTCTAAGCGTCCCCAGAAATGGCGCCCTCTGGGACGGAACGGGAACGCAACTGGAACATCCGGCAGTAAAGGCGGCATTCCAGTGTGTGATAAAATGGGGTTCTGGGTCCCATCCCGTTCTGTGCGTATGCACACACACATTTAGAACGCACTGGGCCCGTTTTAGGGCCAGTGCGATAAACTTCATAGTATGTGACTACTGAATATCCCTGTTATGCAAAAGGTGATGGGGGAGTCCTGCGAGTTAAGTGCGGGAGTCATGGGTTGCCCGCTGGATGTGGGTCGGCCAGGGAGCAACCGATTTATGGATTGCCTTGGGGCTAAGGCATTTTCATTCAGGGGAAGCTGGGGGATTGGTCTAGGATCAGACCATTCGTCAGCTGTTCCCGCACAAGGTTCTCCCCTCTGGTTTTGCAGTTCTCGAAGAAATAAGTTTAAGTAAGTTGAATTTTAATTATTAGAAAATGAACTGAAAAGCAACTAGTTACTTTGAACTAATTTCCCCAACAAGCAAGATCAAACTCTTATGGCTCCTTAAATGACACATTCCTAGAGGTAATAGGTTTGTGGTCTTAGCTAATTTATTTGGGTTAAAGCCATATTTGCTTACAAAATTTAATTCTCTCTATGACCTGTATCATATCTCTTTCACTTTTTTCTAAAAAAAAAGTACCTTGTTTGGTTTTTAAAGGATGATGTCTGCAGTGAAACATTATTATTCCAATATCAGAAATGAAGAAAGATAATTATACTATTATTTCTTGAAGATTGGGAAAATATGTGGTTATTTATACAGCACATTAGCATTTGTAGTGTATGCAAAACAAGTAAATAAATGTTAAACTAATATATTACTGGAAAAGTCAATATTGATTAGTTTGAAGTGCCAAATAAGGTGCTATAAAATGTGTCAGCCTAACCAAGAAAGAAAATATTATATTCAAAGTAAAATAAATTGCTAGGCTATAATTCAATCACTTAATCCATTGCAATAATATTTTGTTCTAATTTATTGTATATTGCACAAGATTTTTTTTTAAAAAAAGCACATTACTGGTTCAGCAATTATGCTTATTCTAAGTGTGACATTACAAGAACATTATTGGAGTAATTTATCTTTTTGACAAACAGTTCTTTATTTTAATAGATCAATCATTTTTTGTAAGCCTCTCCTACACTTTCTATCATTCTGTTCTTCAGGCCTCAATAAAGAAAACATGGAGGAAGGGATACAGAGCACTACTTAGAATCATAGATTCATAGAGTTGGAAGAGACCACAAGGGCCATCCAGTCTAACCCCAGCCATGCAGGAACTCTCAATCAAAGCATCTCCGACAGATGGACATCCAGCTTCTGTTTAAAGACCTCTAAGGAAGGAGACTCTACTACAGTCTGAGGAAGGAGTTTGTTCCACTGTTGAACAGCCCTTACTGTCAGGAAGTTCCTCCTAATGTTGAAGTGGAATCTCTTTTCCTGTACCTTGCATCCATTGTTCCAGGTCTTGTTCTTTTGTAATGATATCTTAATCCTGGAACAATTCTTAATTTAATTTCCAAACATGTGGTATATTAGTTTCTTTTATGCAGAGGATTAGGTGATTATGATCAGAACTTATTCTAGGTAAAGTCTCTACTTTTTTAATTTGTTTAATCATTAATTTGGACAAGAAAAACCCGGATCAATTCTGGAAAGCAATTGGTGTCTTCCAGAATAGAAGGTATAGTCATGTTTGTTTTCCATGCAAATGTCTCCACCCATTGCACATTCCTAACTCTTCTATCATATTTAAAAAAGGATTGGAGTAATTTTCCTTGATTTTCCTTGATTCCCCCCTCCCCAGATTTCATATCTAATTTTGGTTCTATGACTGCATTGAAATCTCCCAGAATTATCAGATTTTCATAATCACATTCCATTATTTTGTTATGGACAGTGCGCCCTTCTTTTATGCAGGGGATCCATTCCTCTCATTCTTTTCCTCACCCAGTAGATTACAATGTCACGTGGATGATTTTTCATTTTGGCTATTTTAGATTTCAATCTATACATTCTATCAATCTTCTAGCTGAATTGCCGAACTGTGGAGTCCATGTATTTTGCTAGGAGTGGAGTCAGATATACATATAGATCCTCATTTACTTGTTCCGGGACTCCTCTCAATTTCAAACAGTATTCTCTTTGTTTCAATTGTAGTCTCATAGTAGCTTCCTGGTCTTCAAGTTGTACAGTGGATAACATATCCACTTCCTGCTCTAGTAATTTACCTGTAATTTTTCCAATATCTCTATTAATTCTATTCAAATTCTGTCTAATCAAGCTTGCCTCATGTTTCAGTTCATGTGTCATTTTTTACCTTAGGTCTCTTACCTTTTGTTTAACCTCCAGCTTGAATTTTTAATTGCCTCCAGTATCTGATTAAATTGTTCGTTGGTCTTTGTGCCTGATTCTAGCAATGGTCTTCTTTGGTTCATTGCCTTAGCCACCATGCTTCTTGAAATTACAGGCATTCCTTTAATTCTTATGCTATTAATTTCTGTCCTTATACTTATACTTATTCCTTTTTTTGTATATATAAATATATCTATATATTTGTATTTGTATTTGTCTAATCTCTTGGTATTTTACTTTGCCCTTTCCTTTCCTTCTCTGCTCAGTTGCCTTTCTTCCTCTCTCCCTTCTTCTCTTGCTCTAAACTCCTTATTCCTTTAGTTATATAATTTTCTTTGTTATTATCTGTTTCACAATTGCTTTTATATATGTATCTCTTTTATATCCACTGGGTATCTCTCTTTCTTATTTCTATGCTGTAGTAGCTATTCACTTGTTGTTTATGTTATTCCATCTAACACTTGCAGCTTCTCTTTCTTTATCTTTGTTTTGTTTCCTCACATACCTGTTGAGCAAACACTATGGAGATATAACTTATTTTCAACTTATTTTCTTAGCTTCTTTCCTTCACTTTTTACTTATTCTGCTTTGAAGCTATAAATGCTGAAATTTGAAATAGTCAAAGAGATGAGATGTTAATCAGAACAAGGAAATGCTAACAAAACTCAGTCCCCTTCACTCAAAATCCAAATTTGTTACAAAGTAATGCAATTCTAATACCATATCATCAGATCAATGCAATTAGTTCATACAATTACACTATCCCAGTTAATTTTATAATCAATTCAATATGTCCAGTTCTAACACAATTCATTTTATCTTGGTTAGCTTTACCCATATACTTTTTACACATTTAGATCAATTTATTTCCCCACAAAATTCAACTACAATTTCTATTAATATTTCTATAATTAACCTATCAATAGTTCATTGGATTTTCACAGTTCATTAAGCAATTAATCCACCGTCATTATGTTTACTTCTATTCTATAATTCATTAAAGTCCCACCTATTACCTTTGTACCTTATATTACCTCTATGAATTAATTATTCCCCCCCCCCCCAAAAAAACAGTTCAAAAAGTTCAACCCCAGAAGTTCAGAAAATCTTAATTCAATCCATACCCTTAAATTACTATATTACTATATTTTTATGTTACTATAGATTTGTTTATTTTACTTTCTCCCCTTTAATCCACTCCGTTCATTGTATACAGCCCTCTACACTATATTCATTCCAATCTCTTCATAGCTTCTTTTCACTGGATCTGAATCTACTGTCTTTGGTGTTGCTTTTCTTTCATGCTATGAAATTGAGTTCAAAATTCCTCTGCCAACAGTCCAAGGCCGTTTTATCTGCAGACTTTAATTCTTTGCTTTCACTCTTCTTTAATTTCTCAAATGTTCCCCAACAAAATTAATTCTAGTTTACAACAAATGTTTCTATTCTCAGTCAAATCTCAGAAGGAAAAGGGGGATTCAATGATACAAGTCCATGATCAGGCTTCGGTTTAAAGTTTTACAATCAAGTCAGCTAAAGTCTTCTATTTGTTTCCAGTCTCCACTAAGTAAAACGTTCTCTTTCACTCTCACACGGACTCTCTTTTCCCCATCAAACAGTACTAGTAAGTAAATCCTCCTTTTTCTCAACTCTCTTGTATGATCTCCTCTTTCTTTCTTATCTGTTTATCTCAATCCAGTTTGTCGCATCTGTTTAACAGGCACATTTCTCATTATCTTGACGAGCCGTCCCAGACAATCTCTTTATCTTTTTACGTCTTCTTGACAATTAAGTTTAGTATTAGAAAGTCTCTGTTTCAGTAATCAATAGGATTAATTTAAGTTGTCTTCTTTTACACACAATTAAAAACAAGTGACGGTGGCTCTTGTGCCACTTGAGTGCCTGCCCTATCGCGGACGTGGCTTGCTCTCACCTCCTTCTTCCCCTTCTTTATCTCTTACCAGTTTCACTTTCTTCTTTCAACTTTCACCCTTTTCCTTTATGAGACACCCAGGAATTCAGAGGATCTTAGTGAGACCCTCTGCTTCCCTGCCATTTCAGGGACACTTTCCCAGGTGGATAATAACTCTCTGCCCGGACTAATCCCCACAAATGGCAAGCACCCCATGGAGCCAACTCATACAGGGGCTTCCCATGCCACCAAAAGTCCTTGACTTTGAAATCAAGATTCAGTGCATTAGATTAATATTATATGTAACTAGGGAGAGTTTGTATTTTATGATTTATTTTTAATTATTAAAAAGTATTTGTTAAATAAGTACAAATTTGATGTTTTATACAAACATCAAATTTATAACATCAAACATCACAACATCAGCAGTATCTGGTACAATATATTCTAACTCATTCCTAATATCCTTATATTTTCCCCAGGGTATTAATACATTGATTGTGCCTTCTTAAATCTTCTTCATACATTTCTTCCAATCACCCCTTGTTCTCACCTCTCTCCATCTCTCTCTTTTCCCAATTCTCACTCATCTTACATTCCATCTCAATCCTCACTCTTAATTTTATCTACCTCCCCATTCCTCCTTTCACCATTCTACAAATCATCCCCTTTTCACACATTCTTATTTACTCAAACCTTCTAAGCACATCCCTAAATATTCTTACCCTTCCATTCATATAAATATTGCTTTCCTCACTTGCCGTCTCTGGTTCATTCTCTATTTTTAAATGACTTCCTAAAACCATAACAGGAAACTAATGCTCCATCTACATCATTTTCTCCAATCCTTTATACCTTGCTTTTCACTTGTATCATACTTTTCCCACCACTTTTGATGGGAAACATATAGTTGCCAATAGACTCCACTTCTTTAAAACTCTCAGGAGACTTTGGATGTCAACTATTTGTCTTCAAACCCTGTACTTAGTTTATCCATCAGTTTCACTATAAAAGGCACTGAAACATTTGTTAATGAATTTGAACTGGAAACCCCCATGGAGGTTTCATTCATTGTTAGACTGTCAGACAATTCTACTTGAGACAAATTCTTCCTTCAGAAAAAGATTTAGAGTATTCAACAAGGGAAAACAGAGACTGAAAAGATTACAAAAATTTCTCTGGAGATAAGTGGTGGCAGCAAGGGACGAGGGGAATATTTGTCCCATGTCCCTGATTAGCGGACAGAGGAAAAAGCATTGAACATTAACTACACCTAACAGCAAGATATTATGAGTCCAAACCCATAAAAGGATCCATCTAGTGGGCATTTTTCTGTAAGGGAGAAATCTATACTTCTGTTTAGTTGTTAATAAATTACTTTTAGTAACCTGAACTGTACACGTCACAAAAAGTCAGATCCTTTCTTTCCTTTCCTCACATTTGGAATTTCATCCTAAAACACCAATCTGATGCCATTTTCCTTAATTGCTTCAAATCCTACCTTATCATCAAATAATGAAAATGTGCAGCTGTCCAAAAGATAAGCTGTCCAAAAGGTAGGTTTCTTGTGTTATCTCCATGCCCTTGTATAATTTAGCCTGAAATTGAAACAACTGTGTATGTTGTTCATTTTCCCCTGTATGTCACACCACTTGAAGAGCTGTAACAGCCCTCTGACTGTAGATTTCCTTTCCAAGAGAAGCGAGGCTGATTCCATCTATGCTGAATTTCCAGTTGCTGGTCATACCTGTTAACTTCTTGATTTTATAACTGCCTCGTGCTGTTTAAAGGAAGTTTAATGTCAGATCTATTTTAATATATGTAGATTTGGAGACTAGTTAGCAGAAAAACACTTTACAAATATTTTTAATAAGTAGGCAGATCAATGTAAATCAAACAACATTACAGCCAAATCTCTTCCAGAATCCAATACAAGAACAATTTGGCTTTAGTTAGGAATTTTCTTTTCCCTGATTCAGTGTTTTCCTTTTAAACCTCCCTTTTCACTGTTCAGTAAACCTCAAGTTGACATTCACTCTCTTCTGCTTTGGCCAGTGCTAGTTAATGCAGAAAAAGTCAGTGTATAAGCAAAAAGTTCCCAAAGACACATAAACATCTGTTCATGTGTGTCTTACAGTTTTGGACATTTTTATGTTGATATACTGTTGATGCAATCCATAAATGCAGTCCTAAATTTCAGGTGCTTAGGGTTTGTCAGTTCAGTTCAGTTCACTCCCAGCTTTAATGTTCAGCTTACTGTATTTATGCAAAGAGATGAGCCTAAAGACATTTTCATGTTGCTGGAAATATTATCCCCTCTCTGCTGTACTGTAAATAGAGCGTTGAGAGTGAACACAGCAGTAAACTGGAAGTTAGAGGTGCTAACTCTAACAAATCAATGCTGGGAAGGAGAAATTTCCCTTTTCCCACAAACGAGGACCAGCCTGACTAGGCTGGAATAAAATGCTGGTTTAGAAGTTGGAATCAAAATGCTTTTCACAGATATTGTAGATATTGTCCATACAATATGTAAATATGTAAATATGTGTGTGTTTGATACGAAAGCCAAAACTCTTGTCCCTTTCAATACTTCATGGAGAAATCGGTGAAAGAAGGAAAGCATAGAGACTAGGACTGGACTGAGCAAAGTGGGGCCCACTCCCATCAATCTACCTATTATGGCCAGTGATGTCGAATGCTGGGAACTGCAGTCCAACAAAATATGCAATGGTGTACTTTGAATGCTTTTGGCCTAGACCAATAAGGAAATGTTGTAGAAGAGCAGTAAGATAACGTATGAGGAGGTGGGTGGGATAGATATTATTCTTTAAACATGCAACCATGGATGATCATTCCATAATTTTTATGGCCTGGCTAATAAATGTATAAACGAAGATGAATCATCATTGCCTGCTAATTATTAAACTTGTACTATACCAGTCCTTTTGGTAAAGAAAACTGACACTCAACACAATAAAAGCAAAATACTTTAAAAAAAAATCTTTACTCTTTCTTCAACAGGCATTGTTTACACTGTTCCTCATTTCCTTCATCTTTTAACTTCACAATCTGACATTTTATCTATCCTTTATTCTCTCAGTTTTGAAAATACAGCAAAATAAAATCCACAAAGAAGACCATGTACCTTCAAGGAAACATGACAGCACAAAGTAGTCCATGGGTCTGATTAGATGACTGACTATTCATATGAAAACAAAAAGAAGCAGAGGAACCCCAAAGCAATGCTGAAAGGTACAAACAAAATCCTTTGAAGATAACATTTAATATCAAGTATGAGCTGGCAGTTTTGGTGATGAATTGTAAAATGGAGGAAAAGAAATTGTGGGCTCATTCCCACTTGAAGTTTAAATCAATTCCTTGCTCTGTGTTGGAAATCAATCCCAAAAGGTCCTTGTTCCCACTACTATTTCCTTACTCCAGTGTAAGCAGGATTTTTTTGGGCATGATTGTCATCCCCATTAGTTCGTGCTGCTTCAAAAATAAATATCAGTCATCATGGCAGGAGGAGTGTGTTGAGGGTGTGTGTATGGCGCGTTACAGATGCGCCGAAGGGGCGTACTAGGGTTAAGAAGGGGCGTAGTAGGGTTGAGAAGGGGCGTCCCTTCTGGACGCCCCTTAACCCTATTACAGACTGAGTCTGTAACAAATGCCAGCACTCGTCCACATGGGTGCCGCCATTTTGACGTTGTGGACTCTTTGTGTCCACACGTCGCACAGAGGAAGCGACGTCATGAGTGCACGACTAGTGCCTCGCGATGCCACTTCCGGGCCGCAGAAAGAAGCGCCATTTCAGCACTTCTTTCTTGCTGCGTCTGGGAACCGCACAGTTTGGCTGCTGTGGTTCCCGGATGCAGCAACCGGCAGCGGCGCGAGACCGCTCGTTTTGGGCAGTCTGTAACGTGCCTATGTGTCTGCAGGGGAGCTTGGAGGCAAGCAAGGGAGCCGGTGAGGAACATCCCCCCTCAGACACATAAACACACACACACACCCTCAACACACACTCAGGTGCACAAAACAAAACAGACCCCTGCCATGTTTGGATTGCCTGGATGGCCATTTTGCCTGAATGAGATTTTAAAGTTGGGTGATTATGTTTTTTCCTGACAGGGTGGAGCTACCAGCGTAGCTGTTTCTTTTCTTTTCTTTTGTTTTTTTTTAATTATTGATATAAATATCTACTACACAATATATAATATACACATACACCTAACTAAACAAAGATACAACATCATTAACTAACTAATTCATGAAACTAACATCATTACAAATAACTAAAAAGGGGGATTCTTCCTTAAAAGACAGATGAGAGAGAATTTGAGAACTATTTTAAATATACTGGAATACTATGAAAATCACTGTGATAAGAAATTAGGACTAGTATTTGTAGACCTTGAGAAGGCATTTGATTCAATAAACTGGACACTAATTTTTGAATTAATTGACAAAATGAAATTTGGCACTAAATTTAATACATGGATAAAAGAAATTTACAGGAACCAATCAGCTGAGATATACATAAATGGGATGAAGACAAAGAGTTTTCCAATAAAAAGAGGCACGAGACAAGGATGTCCTCTGTCTCCTCTGCTGTTAGTATTAGTAATAAATATTAGTAATAAAATCTTAATCAAAAGAATGAAAGAAGGCAAAGAAATAGAAGGATTAAAATTAAAAAGCAAAGCTATAAAATTAGAGCCTTTGCGGATGATCTGGCTATAATTTTGGATGAACCAATTAAAAGTACAGAAAAATTGATGCTAATTATAGAAGAATTTGGCAACATTTCAGGATGCAAAATAAAGAAAGAAAAATCAGCGATCTTAACAGAAAAATCTTTCAACAGCAGAGGAGACAGAGATAACTATAAAATTAGGAATTAAGACCCAAAAACAGTGAAATATTTAGGGATCAACTTAATCAATAAAAATATAAATATCTATGACAAAAACGAAAAAAAGTATGGGGCAAAACAAAAAAAGAACTGGCGAAATGGAAGAGACTAAAACTTTCGCTGTTAGGCAGAATCGCCAAAATTAAGATAATTCTCCAGAAAATTTTATTTTTATATCAAATGACCCCAATACTAATCCCAAAAAGGGTCTTTAAATTATGGTATAATGAAATATCTTAGTTCATATGGGAAGGGGGAAAAAATGAGGATTCAATTTAAAATCATGAAAGATACAAAAGAAAGAGGGGACTTCAGTTGCCGGGACCAGAGGATATAGTCTGGGATAGTTCAATATAGAACTTTGTATTATGTATTCTGTGTTTTACAGTATTACTGCAGTGTGGTTACTACATATAAATATACAACCATTGCATATATGTTAGAGTTGTGGTTTTATTCCTTTGGTACCTTCTTGTGATATAGTTCATTATATTGTCACTTTATATTCTTTCTATTTTTTCTGTGTCTGTTGTGAAGCCCTCCTATTATGTGTTCTCTGCAATGGACCAAGGCATAGTGCAGGAATAGGAAAAGAAGTGGAGTAAGACTACAGAACAGGAAAAGAACAGTTCAGCACAGCACTGCTTACTGTATGATCTAACTGTCCACTCTGTTTTGCCCCATGGAGTAGGGCAAACATGTGAAAAGATCCAAGCGCTCATCAGCCTAACACCTACTTTGGTTCTAAGAGAGAGCTTTGAACTCACATCTTTAGTATTAAACCCCTACACTCTCTGTGCCATATCATACACACCTTTAATGTAAAAGCTTCTAAAACACATCTTTGCAAATAATGTCTCTTGTAACCATAACCTGCTGATGTTCAGGTGAGTGCATGAAGACTTGTGACGTCTTTTGAAATATTCACAGTTTCTTCCTGCCATTGCAGGTCAGGAGAATAAGGAGAAAGCCCCTTGAGTGGTCTCTTTTTTTTAAAAGAAAGAAATTCCTTAGGTTCTCAATTTTTGAAGTTACCAGACTATTCAGTGCACAAAATGCTTTAGGTTCACTAAAGCAAAGGAGAGCTTGTCAAACATTTCGCCAACTATAGACACCACTCTAGTCATCTCATCCAGGAAAAAAGGCACATCAGAGGACTTTTGAAGAAACTTCATTCACCAATTTTTATATTGATAGACGAACATAAGGCAACAACCAAATCCATTCTTTGATTTTCCTGAAGAACAGATAAAACATATAATTTCATAAAGATGAAATAGAGTTACTTTTTTTTTTGTATTTAAAACATTTTGCTTTGTTTCTTCTTCAAATACAAAATGAAGTGGGGGGGGAGATCTCTCTCTCTCTCTCTGTTTATTATATATCAATATATAAAATATAAAAATTTATATATATATATATTGACATATATATATGTCTCATATGTGTTCCATTCATTATAAATGAAATTTGTTTGATTTTGTTTTGTTTTGATTTTTTGCTAATTTTCTCCCAGTCTAGAACAGAAAGAAAGTATGTGATATTTCTTTTTGCAACACATGGCACAACCACATTCATGCATGATCTCAAAAAGTACTTTTTGAATTCAAATGTTTTAATACTTCATTAGTTTAATTCTATTTTAATGCTTACTTTTATGATATTCTGTTAAATTGTAAGCTGCTTAGAGTCCCAATTTTGGGGTAAAAACAGCATATAAATTATTATTATTATTATTATTATTATTATGAAATTTGCAAATTTTGTCAAATTCTAATTCTAAAGAAGAACAGAAATATTTTTTCTCCTAACCCTATATCTATGTATATGGAATATGGTTGTCACTGAGCTAGCTCTTGTTCTCCAATGACTCCATTAGATTCTAAGGCTTAGAACATGGTTGGGAATCATGTGGTCCACAAACCCTGGAGCCCAACAGAGGAAAAGAAATCCTTGCAATTTGTTTGACTACCTTCCATCTTTGCTGCAGTTCTTTAGTTAAAGAAGGAAGATGAAGGAAGTTATTATTATTCTTTTTATCTCTAGCAATCCACAGTGGGGATGAAAAGCAGTCCCTGCAGCTTGGTCACCTCCTTCCTTTCTCTCCTATGGTCATTTAATGACTGTAGCAGTGCACAGTCACAAAGCAAGCAAGAGAGAGACAGTGATTGGCAACTTCTGGGAGGAGATTTTAGACAGTAGTTTCACAGGTCCTGCAAAGAGGTTTGGGACAGAGTGCTTTGTGCTCCCTGAGTAATAAGAGTTACATGCCCATATGTCACTAACAGGATACAGACCATAGTGCTTTCCTTTTCTGAGCCAGAAATGATCTTCCTATTTCATCCAAATGGGTTTGGTGTTGCTCCAAAAGGGTCCTAGGTTTGGAGGGTCCTAAGTTTGGAAAATCCATGGCAAATTTTAATCTGAACTGTAACAGATGTATCCAAGAGACTGAACCCTCTTCCCCAATAAGTTCATCACTATGGATAACTGCTTCATAGTTTGGATAACTCCTTCAGAGTACAGTGGATTCACCGCCATAGAAGTCACCAGCTGTCACTGCTTTCTGTGCTAATTGATCGTGCCTTTTCCCCAGTCCTTAGTAGATATGCCAAGAACTGGATCATGGATCTCTTGCATTCAAAGCATTTATTGCTGTGCACTATATCAGTATAGTCCCTTTTATTTATTCAGTTTTTCTTGTATTGAAGAAACTAAGGCTCTATTTATTTTGGGCTAAGTTAGCCAAAGTACGGGTCTCATAAATAGTGCCTCTATACTGCAAGGAGCAAATGCTGCTAAGTATATCAACACTGTACTTTGGAGTAGTAATACAAATGCATTACATTTTCCCTAATAACATTTTCTGGTACCTTCCAACATTTCTGATCTTTTTTTCTTTCTTTCTTTGGCTTCCCGGGAGGGAAATGAACCTATGAGAAAAAACAGTGTCTTAGCAGCATTTCACAGTTATTCAAAATTATGGATTCTTACTGTCTATCAGATGCTAAATCAGTACACACTGGCTGTACAATGATTGCCAATTGAGCAGCAAACCTCTTTAAAGTGGCTTGGGTTTCTTCACAACAAACTGTTCAATCTATTTAATGCCAGCACTGCATTAACCAAGATGTAGAGCAGTTTTCTATTTACTGTAATGCTAGAAGCATTATATTGCTTCCTCGTGAACTCTATCTAAATTAGCACCCACCTCTGCTGTTACACTTCAAGGAAAGAAACATTTACTTCCTCTTCAGCCTTTTGAAAATACAAAAAGAGTGAGCCAGAATATAAATAACAAACATCAAGGGCATGTTTGAAGAATATTTTAAGTTTCACTTGCTGAATTGAAGAGAAAAAAACAGAAACAAATAAGATTGCAAACATGATTTTATTCTTCAAAGAAATTGGCTTTTTATGGTGATTGTCACCAGCTTTCTCTTTGGACCACAAATAAAATCTTGAGAATAGAACCACACTGAAGAGTAGAGACTTTGGCAATCAAGAAGACTGCTGATAACAGAATCTCTATTGGGAAACAGAACTGTGGTGAGTTTATAGAGAAAACAAAATGTACATAGCTAGCTGCTTCTTGTCACCAAGGTTTGGGAACACACTACAGTTCATTATGTTTTACAAATCATATCCTCTGGATATGTAAATATATGGATGGGGGGACGTTTCAGAATAAAGAATTTGTTTTGTGGTCAAGCAAGACCACTTTCAAGCACAGCAATGAATATAACAGCATCACGCACAATGTAACCTACTGGCAGAAGTGAAAACAAGGACTCATCCTGATGCCACGAGGATGGGTTCCCTGTTGTGTTGGTCACAAATGAGAGGCTGGCTCTGGTGGTAGCACTCAATACTGTAAGACAGTGGTTCCCAATCTTCCTAATGCCGCAACCCTTTAATACAGTTCCACATGTTGTGGTGACCCAAACCCATGAAATTATTTTCGTTGCTACTTCATAACTTTAATTAAATAGGTGCTTTCCAATGGTCTTAGGTGACCCCCATGAAAGGGTCATTTGACCCCCAAAGGGGTCCCGACCCACAGGTTGGGAACCACTGCTGTAAGAGGAAATCCCTGGGATCACTCATAATTCCCTTTCCAGTCTTGCAAGATTGGCCAGTCTTGTGAGACTGGAGGCAGGGCTTGCTGGGCCACCCAGAGCATGAGGAAGATGCGTGGCTCAGAATGCTTTACTTTGGGCCTTGACACTTGTCCTCCTCCCTGGGGGGCTCCGGGGCTGGAGGGGTAAGGAGGGGCCAGGGGTGAAGTGCGGGGTGGAGCCTGAGGGGTTGGTGTGGGCACACTGTGGCCTCAGGCCCCGAGGAGAGACAAGGAGCATCGCAGGTATGTTGTGGAGGCAGCGGAGGAGGGCCGTGGATTACGGACTTATCAGTGTATGGTCACAGCTCTTGGGTGGGAGGGGGTGGACATGCTGAGCACCATGTGCATGCAGGCAGTGGGGGGGGCGCTAGGCTTTCTGCAGCCCTATGCTGGGGGTGCAAGGGAAGAGTTACTGGGGGTTTCTTGCCATCTTTCACTGATGCATGCTGTCCAGAGCAAGCCTGGGGTGGCCTCACTGGCCCTGGGGGGCGGGGTGTCAGGGGGAAGGTGCCTAGTCCTTGCCGCAGCCTCCAGAAATGCCATCCTGCTTGGGGGTGGGGTGAGGGAGGAGGTGAGTCCACGGCTTCTGCCAAGCAGAGCCTCCAACTCTGCTCATCCCTCACTTGCTTGAGATTGTAACTGATCCTTCATCCTGATGGGTTGACATATCTGCATCAACATCCTATGTCAAATCCTGTTCTAAAGCAACAAGATGCCCAAAATATTTTTAGTGATAGTTGATTTAATTATCCTTTTGATCCCTTACCCTACTTTGGCTTATTAGGAGCCCTGGTGGCGCAGTGGTTAAATGCCTGTACTGCAGCCATTCACTCAAAACCACAAGGTTGCGAGTTCAAGACCAGCAAAAGGGCCCAAGCTCGACTCAGGCTTGCATCCTTCCGAGGTCGCTAAAATGAGTACCCAGACTGTTGGGGGCAAATTAGCTTACTTGCTGTTCACCGCTATGATCTTTGGAATAGCGGTATATAAATAAAACAAATAAAACAAATAGATTGCTTGCCTTTTTCCAGGCCTTGTAATCTGGCTAACATTAACTGTGTCATATCAGCCTCCTCCTTGTCTGAGGAAGACAAAGCCACAGGAGAGGAATATTTGGGAAAGGGCTTTGTAGCTGGACCTTTACCTTTCAGGGTACCCTTGCCTTCTTAGGAGCCATAACTTTTAAAATGTCCTAGTCCAGTCTCAAACCGCTATTCCCAGTTACAATCATTAGAATATAAACATCTAGAACATCTAGACAACATACATCATAACCAGAAGTGAAGCATTTTATCTTAAAGATCTCCTATAAGAGGTCGGTAGGATAAGCCTGCCAGAAGAACAAAATTACTGTTGTTGTTGCTGCTATTGTTAGATCAATCTGAGTGTATAAACCTCTTTTACCTCAAGCAATTATTAGCCTTATGATACAATACTGATAGATCAATTTTAATTAGCCAAACTAAACAATCAACTTAAAGCTCCCCTCCAAAACTGTTTTAATTAGGCACTAAACCACAGAGATTAAACAATACTGCCAATTCTGTAAATTGAAGCTAACTAGCCTTGGAGATCTTTAAACAGAGGCTGGATGGCCATCTGTTGGAGATGCTTTGATTGTGAGTTCCTGCATGGCAGGAATTGGACTGGAGGCCCTTGTGGTCTCTTCCAACTCTATGATTCTATGAAAACCTCTAATTAAAAGTCATGGATCACTCACTCCTAACAGAAGTTTATTAAAGCCGGCTGGATTGTATGAATTGACTATAGTAGGCTAGTCCAAGAGGCTACCAAAAGTGCCTAACAATCTAGCACCCCAAATTGATCTCACTGACCAAAGAGGGGATGAGATGGCTCTGGAGTCCTGCAGCACTCTATAAGGCCATTGGAACTGATGCAAGAGTAATTAAAGGCTCACAAGAACCACAGCTCACATAAGCCAGCTCCCCAATGGGCCCTGCTTAGGCAACTTAAAAGGCAGGTAAACACAATTTAAAGAGTATTGATAATGAAAAACCCCCCAACCCCAATAGCAGGATACCCCAACATGCAGCAGAAACCAGGTCCTTTATCAAGCCTCCCTCCCCCACAACATCCTAAATAGCAAATTAATAAAATAAAGAATTATAGATCACAAGGGCCATCCAGTCCAACCCCGTCATGTTCCTCCTAATATTGAGGTGGAATCTCTTTTCCTGGAGCTTGCATCCACAGTTCCTGGTCCTAGTCTCTGGAGCAGCAGAAAACAAGCTTGCTCCCTCCTCAATATGACATCCCTTCAAATATTGAAACAGGTCTATCATATCACCTCTTAACCTTCTCTTCTCCAGGCTAAACATCCCCAGCTCCCTAAGGCGTTCCTCATAGGACATGGTTTCCAGACGCTCCAGTTTCTCAATGTCCTTTCTGAATTGTGGTGCTGTCCTACTTTGGTCACATCATGACCACTGGAAAAAGCAATAATGCTAGCAAAGGTGGATAGAAGTAGAAAGAGAGGAAGGCTGCATGAAAGATGGATGGACTCTGTTAAAAAGGTTACAGGTATGAATTTGCAGGAAATAAGCAGAGCAGTGGTGGATGGAGAGTATTGACAATGTCTCATCCACAGGATCACTACGGGTTGAGATTGTCTCATGGGTGATTAACAGTAAAATATGATGTCATCTTAAATTGTTCATGTTCCTCCCCCCCCCCATCTTCACTCCTCCTTCTGCTGAGTCTAAAGCTGCTCTTGTATGATATTTTCTGTGTACAAGTGAACAAATAGAGTGATAGAAAGCAGTCTTGCCTTATCCCTATGCTAATTGGGAAACATTCTGTTTATCAATATTCTGTTCTAACAGTAGGCTCTTATCCGAAGTGCAGATTCCTCATCATACCTCAGCCTTGTATTACCTCCCAGGGAAACCTCAAATCTTGTTGAGCTTCCAAAATGCAAACTTATCTTTTGTTCCACCTAGCCTTTGCAATGTATTGTTTTATAATGTATTTGATGCGTTTGATGTTTTATTTTAATTTTTTATGCTTTTATGGATTTTTACAATGTATTGATGTCATATTTGTTTTGACGGATTGCTTTCTTTTTGTAATGGCATATGCTACACAAATAAACGTATTTACTTACTTTGCTAAACAAACAAACAAAAAGCGAAAAGAAAAAAATCACTTTGAAATGTTTAAAATCAGCTTTCAAACAATGCTTTTTTGTACTTTCATGCATATTGTTTTGTGGAGCCTTGATTGGTAGAAAGGTTAATAACAAAAACATTATATAAATAAACAAATATAGAATCATAGAATTGTAGAGTTAGAAGAGACCACAAGGGCCATCCAGTCCAACCCCCTGCCATGCAGGAAATCCAAATCAAAGCATCCCTGACTGATGGTCATCCAGCCTCTGCTTAAAGACCTCCAAAAAAGGAGACTCCACTACACTCCAAGGGACTTTGTTCCACTGCCGAACAGCCCTTACTGTCAGGAAGTTCTTCCTAATGTCGAGGTGGAATCTCTTTTCCTGCAGCTTGCATCTATTGTTCTGGGTCCTAGTCTCTGGAGCAGCAGAAAACAAGCTTGCTCCTTCCTCATTATGACATCCCTTCAAATATTTAAACAGGGCTATCATATCACCTCTTAACCTTCTTTTCTCCAGGCTAAATGTGTTTTAAAATGCAGGCCGTAGAAGTGTTACTACCTTGAGTTCCCCCAGCTTTCAGACTATAACTCTAGTGCATTTTATACATTTGCATCGTTCATTTATTATGCAGATAAGCATGTCATTAACACTGTTGTGTTAAAGCTAAATTCGATTATACCACCTAAGCACTGAGATTTTTGCTTGTTGATATATTTATAAATGAAAGACGTGAATGTTAATCAGCAAAATTGTGTCATTACCACTGGCTTCTGAAACAGTTTAGTTTATGACTAGTTTAAATATATTAACATTTAGAATCAAAGATCTCCTCAGAAAAGAATGCACCTCCTGCTGTGGCCTCCCTAGACACTTATTGCTGTGATTTTATATTCATTCACCTCAAGAGTTCTCTGCTCAAAAGGATGAGGATAGGCAGTTTTGTGCAACCCCCATCAGTCAACCCCTCCCTTCCTCATTCTATTAGATTTTCTTTGCATTCCTCTTTGGAAAGTCATTACTCTCCATTTGTTTATAGCATGATCACAGTGCGTTACTTCTTTCACTGGAGTGATGTTTCTTCTAATTAAATAATATAACTAAACTAAGCTTCTTTGCAAAAATGATGAGTGAATTATCAGGCAACTGCATGTGTAATATGTCCCAGCTAAGGATCCATTATAGAATTTAAGTGAGTGGAAAATTTCAATCGCTGTTTTAAACAAAACAAAAATACTTTCCCCATTTGAGGCTACAAAGTGACTCATACTAAAACATCCTCCTGTTGTCCCCACACATTTCTATGTCACTGTTCTGTTTTGCAGGACGTTGAAAGCATATTATGAAAAGATTGCAATACACACACAGAGAGGGACACAGCAAACAGATGAGCCAATATTTAAAAGGAGCATGCTGAAGGAAATAATAGATTCACTAAGGCAACTAATCAGTTTTATCTCCAGTCTATTAAAGACAGAGAAAATTTCAGAAACGAAATACAGTACTAAAGTTTACAAAATAAAATAGCATATGGAACCAAGTAATAAGAACCCAAATTACTACATTACACTTAAATCTTTTATGTCATTGTAATAGACTCACTCAATAGTTTCACTAGTACTGAAGTTAGCAATACAGTCAAGGCACTGTTCCCAATCTCATCTCCTTTCAAATGCCACCTTAAAACGAGAGAAGTGGGAGACATTCATCTGGTTTGCACTTCCCAAACCAACACACAAACTGAAATGCTTTACTTGCATTTCTCTTTTCCAACAATGTGCTTTGAGGGGGGGGGGGTGCTATGCATGTTGGCAAAAATAATGCATACACTTGTGTACAAAAACGTGTACAAATTTCCATCTTTGTCTTTAAATCGCAACTGAGTCTGAGATAAGATTAAATGAACTTAAATCTGGAAAACCTGGAGACTGCAATCATATACATTTTGAAGCCAGGAAAAATGCTTAGCAAATATTTCAAAGTCGGTTCTATCTATAATAAAGTTCATCATCCATTACTATTCTTGTCTGTTCTGTAAAATACTTTTAAAGTAAATATTATGAAACAGTATATATCACAGTACAGAACTGTGTTTCCATCTAATTATGCCTGAATTTTACAACAAGCAAACATGACTGTCAGCAGTAGTTTCATTAACTGCATGGGCAAAATAATATATATCTGCACACTCTTAGTAATGAGAAGCTCAGCAGAAGGGATCATATCACAAAAGCAATAGCAGAAGATTACTATTAAAGTACTATTAAAGTACTTTGTTGCTGCTGTGTGCCTCCAAGTCATTCCTGCTTATGACAACACTAAAGCAAACCTATCATGGGGTTTTCTTGGCAAGATTTGTTCAGAGGAGATTTGCCATTACCTTCCACTGAGGCTGAGGGGCTGTGACTTGTCCAGGGTCACGCAGTGGATTTCCATGGCCATGATGGTGGTTAAACCCTGCTCTCCAGAATCTCAGTCCAATACTCAAACCACTGCACCACATTGGCTTCCCTATTAAAATACACAAAATCCTTTATAACCTGCATGCCATCTTCTCTTAAACTAAGGGGATAGGCTTACATTTCTTGTTTAGATTCAGATCACTGGCACCTTCAAGGCATTTCTTTATATACAGTGATCTCACCATTTTGGAGGAACCTCAGACAGACTTTATGAGCAGTTTGGTGTAGCAGTTTGAGCGCTGGACATTGCCTCTGGAGACCAGGGTTTGGAGCACTGATCAGCCATGGAAATCCAATGGGTGGCTTTGGACAAGAATTGACAATACCGCACTAGACTGTTATAATGCCATTCTTCCACTTTTACTGCCACAGCTGCCTCCTGTAGAATCCTGGGATTTTCAATTTAGGGAAGGGAATTTAGAATTCTCAGCCAGAGAGATCTTAGAGTTCACTAAACTGCAAACCCCAGAATGCCACAGGATGCAGCCAGAGCAGTAAAAGTGGAAGCATAGCATTATAACAGTCTAGTGTGGTATTGTCTCTCAGAGGGAGAATAAGGCGAACTCCCTCTAAAGAGATCTTGCCAAGAATACCTTGTCATACATCATCTTAGGGTCGTCATAAGTTGGAAACAACTTGGTTACTCAGCAACAAGAAGACAGATAAAGGTTTTCTGACTTTTCACTACTGAACTCTGGGTTTTTGGACTAAAGGGTTCCTGTTTTCTCTCCTCAGTAAGAGCAAACAGTGCATGTTCAATAATCTGCTTTCATTCAGAAGGCTGTCAGCAGAGACTCAAGGACTGTTCCAGAGGGTAACAGGACTGATCTGCTTTTAAATATTACAGCCATTGAAGTGGAACATAGAACACTGTGGTAAGAACTATGAGCTTCATCACACAGACTTGTTCTTCAAATAATATATTTCGATTAAAAATAAACTGTATTGTATTCTTAAATATATTTTAATAGAATTATTGAGACGTACAAAGAAAAATAATTTTTGGGAATTGTTTGTTGTTGTTTGTGTTTGTATGCAGGAGAAATGCTAATGCAGCCATGAACAGCAGGTCCACTGTTTCATTTGAATGAATCCTACCTAACTATTATTACACATGCAACTTAAGAATGGGGGGAATACTATTAGTGTACCATTGCTGCATTGGTGCAACAGTGCCCCTTTGTTGGTTGTTGCATTAAAAAAAAACTAGAGGGAAGAGAAGAATCTACATCTTTAAACAAAACCACAAAGAATTTAAATATAGAAGAGTGATGGTGGAGGGAGAGACAGAAATAGAAAGAGTATTCATAAACAGTCACTAAAAAGTATTAGACAAATTAAATGATCTTTCAAAGGTTTCATTGTACAAGAAGAATCCAGCATAGAAAAATCAGAATGATGTGCTGTCTTAGAAATGATGCATCTAAAACCATGGAAACTGGAAGCAATTCAAAACTAAATTGATCCCTTTCTATGCAAGGAAATTAAAAATAATAATCACAACTCTGGTAAGGGGGAAAAAAGGAAACAAACCAACCAGTGTACACAGCTTCCTACCACACAAAGTGCAAAGGAAAACTGACAACATGAAGACAAGATATGGCAAATTGACCCAATAAGTCATTTAAAAGAATGGCAAAATATATAATACTACCACCATTCTCAATATCTCCAGCTCTCCTTAATATAAAACAAATAAGCAAACAAAACAAAGGTTGGGTAGTGATTTTAACATTTCATTCCTAACCAAAATAAATGCTTCTTGTAATACATTCTGGTTATGGGGACAGTAAAACCATTTGGGAGACAGAATGCAGATATTAATATATTTACCTGTGGTATGCTAGAGAGAAAGAGTGTGTGTGTGTGTGTGTGTGTGTGTTAATGTCAGTTAGAGAATGAAGATAGGTATAAACCATGGTTCTCCATCACTTACTCAAACGTAGACTATTGCAAATAGCTTGGATCAGGCCCCTTGATTCAGATCAGGACTATAGGGGTAGCAAAGTCTCAATAGTATCATGCCCTTTACAGATTTTTTAAAAGTCAACATCAGGGCTAAAAACTTGATAATCCTTTCTGTTTATGGGGAATGTTGTGAGCCGCCCTGATCGGAGGAAGGGCGGCATATAAATAAAAATTTTATTATTATTTATTATTATTTATTATTATACCTTCCTGTTCAGTCCTGTCCCTTTAGGCTCCCATCCCTAAGTTCACTTCCTCAGATGCATTTGGAAATAATAATAATAATAATAATAATAATAATAATAATAATAATAATAATAATA
>NC_056528.1:41155083-41213401 GCF_019175285.1 Sceloporus undulatus | reverse complement strand
GAAGAGAGATTTTGTAGCACCTTTGAGACTCACTGCAAGAAAGGAGTTGGCAGCATGAGCTTCCCTAGACTTATGTCCACTTCCTCAGGTGCATTTGGATACAACAATAATTATAATATCAAATTAAAGGGGTGTCAAACTGGATTATTTCTGCAGTGTGGTTGCAGCCTAACATGTTTCTATTTGGCACAAAGCTTCCTGGACCCCCTTCATGCCAAAAGAAATATCTTAACAGTATTAGAAGGACGGAAAGATTCTTTGGTTGGTTCAATGGTAATTTTGAGAGTTGAAATAAGTTACACTTATTTTTTTATTCAGTTATGTTTACGTTTATTTGCAAAAGATCCACCATATTAACATTACGGGGACTTTCCGGGGATTTTGACTGAATATATGTAATATTGGGGAATTCTGGGGATTTTGGTAAAACAAGCCAGGAAATAGCTTCAAGGCTTGTTGGCAACACTGTGGATAACATACTTCCGCATCTCCTCCCACATTTCACAGAATCACGGAGGAACATATTTCTAACATCCCAATACCAATGCCAAGGATTACTGGTGTAAATATTGCTCACTCTAATAAAAACAGTATTACACATTGCACCATGATTCACACATCCATATGCTGCTGATTCTTTTAAATGAAAGGATGTTTGTTATTTGGGATAAATAGCTATTTCCAAATCTACATGTCTAAGAGCTGTTATAATATCAACTGATCTATACACATTCCTTTGCTTTCAGCTTCATGCTCCACACACGAACGGAGGACAAGTTTGCTAAACATTATCTAAATACCATCATCAATGTGTTGTGATGGTTACTCCACCACAAACCCAATTTCATATTACCAAGAATAAAAATAACACTGCTAACAGCACTGCTATGGCTTGTGATGATATCAAAAACAAAGCAAAATACTGGGGGGAAAGGGGAGATGGGGTGGAGAGAAAGCCATGCACTCAATGCTCATAAATATAAAAAGTGTATTTGAACATTGTACTCCATGGAGGATATTTGGAAAAATATCCTTCCCCATTTCACTTTGCAAGAATAAGGTAGTGAAGTGCAAGAAATAATTTTTGCTCAGCCCTGGATAATTAATGTACCATCTGCTAATGAATAGCAATTGCTTTAGACTAGTGACTTGGAGAAGTAGTTGATTTTGTGCCCCTGCTTCTCCTTTTATTTTCAGAGGCATATGGCTGTCTGCTATAGGAAATGGGATACTGGATCCAGCAGGCCTTTTGTGATGACCTTACATAATCTTTCTATGGGCCAAAACAGATGGCCCCAAAACACCTGACTGATGTCGCTACAGGGCCACAAACCATGGGGCTGCAGCAAAACCACACCACACACCCCAATCCAGTGTCTTCCCAGCAGGAAGCAGCAGAAATCTGATCCTTTTTGCACTGGGAAAAAGGTACCTTTACCACCCCAGCAGTGGGTTTTTGGAGCTGCAGCAGCATGCACCATCTAAATGCCATGCTACCAGAGTGCTGAAAAACTGCCCCCATGTGAGCAGCAGTGGGGGCTTCATGGTGTGTTTCCGGCATCTTGGCGGCATGCATCATGTGTATACCAAGCCCCCAAGATGCCAAGAAGATGCTGCATTTTGCCAGTCTGTTTTCCCCCTAAGTCCCTAGTCAATCTGCTGAATTCTCTATCAGTTCATTTTCTATCAAAAATTCCCAGAATTCACATTATCTTCATATTTTAGATAGAAAGAATGTGAGGGGTTTGTTTTGCTTTTTAAACAACTGGGACTTCCAGTACTATGGCAGAAGTGATGGTCGCTGTTTCAAACCGGTCCTAAATTGGACAACCTGCCACGGAATGGATCTTTCCAAGTAACACCAGGAGCAGGTGAATATGTCCCCCTGACAAAGGGGAACCGAGGGATCCCTATTTTTGTTCCTCACCTCTCAGACATAGGACAGGAATTATTTCAACCCTGGGAACAGAGTTTGCAGTTACCTGTTGTGATGTTTGAAATCCCAGTAGTCCCACTTCCACTTAGCCCATCAAGTAAGCATCTGGTATGACAACTCGTATCTAGCCCTAATTACTAACACAGAGCTCTGTGCCAGAACTTCTGAGCCTCTTTTAAAATGTCCTCTTTAAACATATAACTTTCTCTCTCTAAGTTTTACTTCTTCCTCTTTTTATGATCCTCTCATAAAAGGCAAAAAGCAGTTCTTTGTTCACAAAACTCCAAAGGAAATGTTCACACAAAGAGATGAAACTGCAGAGCAGCTGAACTCATCTGTGCTCTGCCAGTTCTGCCCCCAAAATGCAGCGGGTTCAGTGAATTTCCACCTATCAAAATATCTCCTTGAAGTTCTTTATAATTGGTCCCCTAATTATCCTTGACCATCTTGTTAGACCGTGGACTAATAGATCCTATTTTTAAGAGGCAGGCCATCTAAGCCAAGTTAAATTGGATGAGACTTAAAATTAAATAGGAAAAATAAGTCATTAAAATAGTGCAGCTCTAATATTCCAAATGAATATTACTTCTGTCAAATTATTTATTTAAGTGTATTTATTTAAAATATTTAACTAGGAATTTGCCACTAAACCTAGAGGAATTGCACACATTTAGCCTAGAGCAATGACAACATTCAAATACCTCACAGGCAATGTTTCAAATGAAGAAAGAGAGAACTAAGAATATTGGATGTTAGAGCTAGACTGACAAGCAAAGAGTGTGTGAATCTGCAGAGTACATACTCTGTCATCACCAAAAAACTCAACCCCTTCATGTTAGGCCCTTTCTATGCCTAGATTTGGGTAGATAGCACATTTTGCATTATGTGACTGAGATTTGACTGTTCCCTGTCACCATGGTTCATCCTTATCTTGAATCATTTTAATCAGGAAATTAATCAGGAAATTTAATCAGAAAAATCGAATACTCATTTTGGTTAATAAGGCAGATGCGAGACTAGTATAGAATCATAGAGTTGGAAGGGGCACCATGGGGCATCAGGTCCAAACTCCTGCTTAGTACAAGATCTCCAGTTAGCATATTCTCAGTCTCAGAAGATAGCTATCCAGCCTCTTTTTGAAGACATGCAGAAGAGACCTCACCAGCACTCTGGGCAATTGATTCCAAGCCAAACTGCTCTCACTGGCAATATGTTCCTTCTAATATTAAATCAAAAACTACTCTCCTGTAACTTAAAACCATAAGACCTAGTGGTACCCTCTGAGGCAACAGAGAACAAGCTTGCATAAAGAGTAATAGCAAAAAAAAAATATGAGAAGTTTCCTTGATTTTTCCTATCTAACTTAATATATATTAAACTGGAATGAGAGCAAAATGCTGGCTTAGAAATGTAGATACAAGGCAAGAACTGCAGCAGATTATATTTTACCAACACAAGATAAAGCTACAAAATAACAAGGCTACTTATTGTTCCAAGGCTGTCTATATTCTTTATGCATCATGACCAGTCACCTTACCCTCTTAGAAATATCAAAAGTGGGTTGCTTGGAGGAGAAAAGGAGGAAATCATTTATTTGCAAAGAACAGAAATAAATTACACAGAGCTGTCAGTGTTGGTTTTTTTTAATGAGCCAATTACAGCACTACTTAGCACAAAAAGAAACTGGGAAGCAGCAACATGGACAGAATTAATCATAGATGCATTTGACCACTATGCTTATAATGAGTATTTGAATACCCTTTTAAGGGGTGTTGGGGGAAGGGAAACAAGACAAAAATGATATATTAAAAAGCCAGTTCTTGTAATAGGATTATTATTTCCTGCTCTGTAATTAATTTTAGACATTAAAGACTACATCACCAAGTAGATACTTTGTTGGGGTATAACAACTCTGGGATGAAGACATTTTTTCCAACAATTCCTTCTAGTTCTGTTCAACACAGAGATGTACTGGTATTTGTTTCTCCTAAACCAGTGAATATATACAAAGAAGATAGTGCCAGTGAAAAATAGGTAAACTTCTTCCTTCTGGACAGAGACCCCATTAGCATGGCACAGTAAACAGGAAATTAGTATCTGTTAACAAGGGTTCATAATTCAGACCCTGCAGCTCCTGACATCAGGTTTCCTACAACACACCAGTGCATATCCAAGACATTTTGCTACTTGGAGTGGGGGAGATAACAGCATCCCTGACTACGGTTGCCAGGTCAGGACTAGTCCAGGCCCTGAAATCTAAAACCTGGGACCTAGGGATAACACCTCATGATGCTACTGGACGGTAGGCTGTGACAGTATTGCAAGAATGATAATGCAAGGGACAGCCCCTAGTATCATTTAAGCATTGTACATTAGGCATCAACTACAATTGCCATTCAAATCTACAGCACCCAAGTCTAACAAATGAAGAAAATACACACACACTTTTCAAGACAGCATTCAAACCACTACACCTCCCTCTTCCCCTGGGGATCAGACAAGAGGGTCCAGACAAAAGGGTCCAGATGGGAGGACTCTAACCCTCACTTACACTTCAACAAATATCAATATACCCAGTACTGAAAACCAACTAAATTATTCTGGCACAGGCGACAGAAAATTCCCCTAAGAGTGTTAGTTTATTGTAGTCTCATTCAGCAATCATACAGGTATTCATTAAATTTTGGTAGACTATATTCTTTCTTTGCAGTGGAGCATATACTCCAACTATGAAGTACAGTATTCAACAAAATTTCAATAAAGGGTTCATGATCTGATTCCTCCTCCTCAGGAACCAGCCAAGAACCCTAGGACTACTTCCCTTTGCAAATAGGTCTCTGGTTACTCATGAGGGTACAGCATTTCATTCATTAAAATGTGCACTCTTCTCTGGGGAAAAGACTGCTAACAGGGCAACCATTTAGTCTTTCACAGATGTGTCATGAGTTAGCATACCTGCAGGCTTAGTTCTTAGCAAGCTGCATACATACAACTGACACATGGCCTTTCTTAATGGGTCAAATCACTCCCTGTCCACAGTTCTGACTGTCTCCACAACTTAAATGCCCATTCTGTCACTATCACATGGGATAGAATTCCATTTTCCCCCCAGGAGATTCCATGTCTTGCAGATTATTTCTGTAGTAGCTTCATTATGACCCTTCCCTATTTATTCTCTGGATTTTTTTTCAACTGGAAGGGGGCAACTTTGTGTTTAATGGCAGGTGAGATCTGTTGGGACTCTTCCTGGCATAGCTGAGGGACCTGTATCCCTAGAGCTGCCTCTTGGGGCACTTGCATGATTCAGCTGGGTGCATTGGGGCCAGAATAGCCTCTAGAAAGGCAAGGACAACATCAGCAACCCTGATAGTTTCAACAGCACCTTGTTGTGCTGTAAATCTATCTCTTAAGTCCTTAATGGTAGCCTCACATGCATCATTCATGACTGACATTAGCCTGGGAACCCAAGAACACAGCAGTAGAGTTTGCCTCCTTCTTCTTTTCCTTCTTACACTCCTCCAGTTTCTTCTCTCACTCCCAAAGCAACCTATGCTAACCTCGTTCTTATGCCTCAATTCCTGGAGCTGAACCTGAAGGCCTGCAATAAGTGCTTCCTGCTCTTCATTAATGTCCAAAACACACTGCAGAAATAATCCAGTTTGAGACCGCTTTAACTGCCCTGGCTCAATGCTAGGGAATCCTGGGAATTGTAGTTTTATTGTGGCCCCAAAGCTCTCTGACAGAGAAGGCCAAATGTCTCACAAAACTACCCTCTTGTGTGTTTGCTGTATTCAATAAAGTTGTAGCCTTTTTTCTGCCAAAGTGTTGTCTATTGTGTTATTTGCACTGACTGAGCATCCATATTTATTCAATATGCAACATGCAACAACATCACAGTGCTAATTATTTAGTGCCTGCCAACCAGATGATTTGATAGGTTCACCTTAGGGTCACCTGAGCTAAGAAGCAACTTGAAGGTACACAACAACAAACAAGAAGCCCTTCTAAATAGGAGCAAAACTGATACTTGTAAAAGACCAGATAGAACTTGATCTACTCATGCAAGGAGTTCTGCCATAATCAATAAGACTAGTAGCTTGATTAAAGTAAACAGGAATGAGCAGTCGGTGTGGAAAAGAATCATAGTTCTATTGAATTTCAAGCCAATACTAAAGAAACAGAATGAAGAAATGCAATCTGATGAATGTTGGTAAGCACTGAGCTATATACTCAATGCCATCTATGGAAAGAAGAGATATAGAAAACTAAATCTAGGACAAGAATACAACACATTAAGCAAATATTGACTTTGCTGAAGCTAAGCTCACTACGCACTGAATTGCAAGGTAAATATTGATTGAAGCCAAAACAATGCTCACATGAAGGGACAAAGAATCTTAACATTGACCAAAACTAAGAGTTGATCAATATATTTATATAAATATGTTATAACAAAAAGTAATGGTGACATGCTTTTATTTCTTTTTTTCCTCCAGTGGTATTTTTAATTTCAAGATTCTCGTGACAGTCCTCAAAATCATCCCTGAAAATGAAGGTGGCTAGATAGATCCATATCAACAAGCCAGTTCTAAGAGCTCTCCTCTCCAGCAGGAGAGGTCTTGTATAAAGCTAATGGCTCTTAATGCCCATTCAATAGCAATTCAATACTTGCAAATATATAGATGGTCCTTCATGTTTGCAGTTTTGACTGCTGCAGATTTGATTATTTACAGCTTTGATTAATATGTTCTCTCTAGGAATCTCTAAGTCCTCCAGCACAATTCTGCTGGAAGTTGACCATAGAGTTGTGCTGGAGAACCCAGAAGTTCCCAAAGATGGGGAAAAAATCAGTTATACAATTATACAAACACTACATGTCAATACATAATAGATTCATATATCTTTAACAATTATTAAATCTCAAAACCAAGTAGAAAAGCCAAAATCCAAGATAAAAAACAACAATGTTATATTTCGAATAGAAGAGTGATAATAAGAATCAATTCTTTAATTATTTGGAAGAGGGGAGTGGGAGCTGATGCTTGCCTCTCAGTTGTGAACTCACCAAAATTGGTTAAGATGTTGCCTAAATATTAATATGGTCAAAATCACTTAATTAATATGCATTTTGGACTCAAAATACAGAAAATTGAAGTATTTGTTTGAGGTGTACCTGAAGTAGTGATAGATTAGGTCCAAATCTTTAGTATAGTCTTAATTTTCATCCCACACCAAATCCAGCTACTTTGTTATCAAAACTGTGTGTTGATCAAGATTTTGTATTGCACAATATACAGGCAAAGAAAGGTACACCATGAATAAATCCTTCAGGTGACATAATGTATCATGGCTGGAATTCTGTTGAAGAGATATACATGCGAATCTTGCTATTAGACATGCATGTGCCCCTTTTTAATGGCACAGTTATTCACTAGCTCTTCATACATGATCCAACATAATAGTTACAAACTACAACTAACACAGAGAAAGTGGGAGGAGAGTTTAGGGGAAGTCAAGACAGACCCACTTTTTGTGGGGTTTTTTGCTTTTCCTTTTTGATTGGATCACAAGAAACACCAAGAATATTATTACAGAATACAGAACTTTGACTTTCTTTGCTTTTTGTTAGATGAAGACAAACTGTACATTAATTTAACATTATTTCATTTACTTCTTCAAAGATTTGTCATAGAAACACTTGATTAGAGTAGGATGTGGCAAGGAATTACTACTAAGATCTGAACAGGAGCAAAGAGAGGAAAATGGGAATAAGGAGAAAGAAAGAGAATGAGAAAGGAATATTATTGGTTTTTGTTAATTAATAATAATAATGTGTATGGACTCCAATTCAACAACACTCTAAATACTATTTTAAACTGGAAAAGAACATTAGTTCAGAAGAAATGACAGAAAGCAACAAATTAAGACACAAACGAGGAAAGTTACTAAAGATTGTTCAGGGGTCTGGTAAATGGGAGTCCTCTATTTATTAGGACCTGACTGGATGGTGAGTAGATAACCAGCCACCCAAAATTGAATCTCTTATGCCCATGAATTTTGCTACAGCCACTGCTTGATTAGTTTATTATCTTAAGGTATGTTTTAAATGGTATGTTGTTTAATTGCTTTTCAGGGGGATTTGAGGATGGGATTGTATTGTTTTAATGTGCAAGCCGTCCTGGTTGTGTTGCAGAGAGGTGGGATACAAATTATTATTATTATTATTATTATTATTATTATTATTATTATTATTTATTGGTCAGACCTCATCTAGAATATTGTGTCCAGTTCTGGGCAGAAGGATATGAACAAACTGGAACATATCCAGAGGAGGGTGACCAAAAGGGTGGAAGTACTGGACATCATGCCCTATGAAAAGTGACTTAGGGAGCTAGGTATGTTTAACCTGGAGAAGAGGAGGTTAAGAGATGATATAGCTGTGTCTAAATATTTGGGGGGATGTCATATCGAGGATGAAGCAAGCTTGTTTTCTGCTGCTCCAGAAACTAGGACATGGAGCAATGGATTCAAGTACTGGAAAAGAGATTGCACCTAAACATTAGGAAGAACTACCTGATGGTAGCAGCTGTCTCAGAGAGCAGTGGGATATTCTTATTTGGAGGTTTTTCAACAAAGGCTGGGTGGCTATCTGTTGGAAGTACTTTGACTGAGTATTCCTGCATGGCAGAGGCTGGACTGGACAGCCCTTGTCTCGTCCAACTTAAGATCCAAAACCGTAAGCAGAACAGTCTGTTCGTCACTGAATCTCATCCAAGGTGCACTACATGCCATCAAGATACAACTCCATTCCCACAAGGTTTATCTTGAAATTTTAAAGATCTTTTCTTTCTTTCTTTCTTTCTTTCTTTCTTCTTAATTAGTTGGATTTACCTGCTATGCAAATAGTACATCCAGTTTAGGTAATGATATCCTTGTATGAGAATAACCACTCTTCAGAGATGAGAAGACAAAGGTGCATGATAGGAAAGAAAGCTATTCTATTGTCTCAAGGCACTTCCTGTCAATCTGATTTAATGATTGTAAAGCTCTTTCATCTGACTCAGAGGTCCAGAGGTCCATTCCAAGATGAGAAACTACTGATGGGAGAACGGAGTATATATGATCCCAGGGGTCTTTTTATTACACAAATCTGATGCCTTTTATTTAGAAAATTTAATGCTGCTTCTAGGCTTGAGTTCCCTTCAGAGAAACTGAATTTCAACTCATGGTGAAGTAAGTTAAAGTGATGTTACAACCCCTATAGACACTTCAGAGCCATGTAATTTATGAGCTACAGCTCGTTTAGAAAGAAGTGAAGATTAGGGTGTAAGGGGAGTGAACTTTGCATTATCAGAATATTATTATTTTACAATAGTCTCTAATACTGTATTTGCTAAGATGGAACTTCTTAGTTCCCCTAATGGTTCCCCTTATTCAGGACAAATTCCTCAGTGCAGTTTAAACAATCAACCAAATTAAATGATAAATCATCCTGTTTTTCTGAAATGCATTACCACTTCCAGATCATTTAAAACAAAATCTGAAGTACATCTCTTCAGAGACATGGGACATTCAAATACAAGGACTCTTCTCCCAATTTTCCAGTGTTGAAATTGTATGGCACAGAAGGGGATTCATTTTCTTACCATTTGTGTTTGTGCTACCCAAAACTGAGTTATATGGGGGAAGGAGAGAGTATTTTGGAAAGCAGGAGTTCATCAAGGGCTGGAGATAATAGTAAAACTGTTATAGAGGGAACAAGCCAAATAGTGCAAGGGTCTAATAGTGAGAAGCAAAAAATCTTGCACAGGCAGCAAGTGGCGAGGACCCATGGTCAGAGATGTCTCTACACTAATGCCGAGATGATGGGAAATAAACAGGATGAACCTGAACTCCTAGCACAACAAAGCAGATATGATATGATAGGCATCACTGAAGCCTGGTGGGATGAGTCTCATGATTGGAATGTAATAATACAAGGGTATAACCTTTTAAAAAGAAATAGACCTAACAAAAAAGAAGGAGGAATAGCTTTATATGTCAGCGATGTTTACACCTGTGAAGAAATCCAGGACTTATATTCTGGAAGTCAGGTGTAGAGCATCTGGACAAATATGAAAGGGGAGGGAAACAACAGGGATGTTATTGTGGGAGTCTACTACAGACCCCTCAGTCAGACGGAGGAATTGGATGATGTCTTTCTAGAACAGATGACTAAACACTCAGAAAAGAGAGATGTAGCAGTGATGGGTGACTTCAACTATCCTGATATTTGCTGGAAGTCAAAGTCAGCCAAAATTTCAAGGTCTAGGAAATTCCCCACTTGACTCGAAGACAGTTTCATTGTCCAAAAGGTGGAAGAGGCAACAATGGGATCAGCTATTTTAGATCTGATCCTAACCAACAGGGATGACCAGGTTAATGGGGTGCAAGTGGTGGGCTCCTTAGGTGGGATCATGTTTTCCTGGAATTTGTTATACAGTGGAAAGGAGAAGCCAGGCATAGTCAGACACCCATTCTAAACTTTAGGAAAGCTGATTTCAGTAAACTTAGAGAAGTACTGGGGGTGATCCCATGGTCAGAATAAGCAAAGAGATAGTGCAGGAATATCTGGTTAATCTAAATGATGAACTACATCCAAGAGTATTAAAAGAACTGGCAAATGTAATATCGGAGCCATTGGCAATAATCTTTGCGAACACCTGGAGAACAGGAGAAGTCCCAGGCTCTGTTATCCTACAAACAAACAAAACAAACAGCTTCATTTATATATTGCTTCATACTGAACTAGCAGTGTCTAAGTGGTTTACAACTGTAAGCTAATTGCCCCCAACAATCTGGATACTCATTTTAGCGACTTTGGAAGGACGCAAGCCTGAGTCAAGCTTGAGCCCTTTCTCTGATATTGAACTCGCAACCTTATGGTTTTGAGTGAGTGGCTGCAGTACAGGCATTTAACCACTGTGCCACTAGGGCTCCTACCCTCCAGCATGCCTTCTTCCAATGTCAGCAGGCTCTGGCAACAAGCAACTACCTGTCCTATGCATCGAAGTCTAATATTTATATTTACTGAGCATAGTTCATAACAATGCTAATATAGTTCCACCCACAAATTAGCCAAACAACAGATTATTTTTAGAGACGCTCTTTTTGCTGTCACTCAAAATGGAGAACAGGTAAAGAAAAATATATTTTAAAAACAAACGAAGACAAACAAAAGGAGACTATTACTTTGATGGAGATAAAAGAAAGAAAAAGATGTCTAAGGATAAGAAGATTCCAAAAAGTCCTCTTTTTATTAGCTGGGTTCCAAAGGAAATTAAGAAACATCTTCATAGCAACTATTTAATTTGCAGAAAAGAGATGTCTACAATTCAGTGACAGATATGAACATGTATAGAAACAGAAAGTTAAATCTACTTCACTTTGCCTTTGATGACATCTTAGTTGTGCCCATCAGAGTTAGTGGATGTGTTCTGCCACTGTGCTAAAACAACCATCATATAGGTGCCAGATTCACCTCTCTGAGGAGCATTTTCCAGTTGGGGTGCCACTACTGAAATATTATGATTCTTTAGTGTTGTCAGCACACAATTAAAGCCATGCAAAGTCCTTTAAAATATACTTGCAATAGTAGAGAGAACCATAAAGAAAAATGCAAGCAAAATTTTTAATGCTACTTACAGCAATGATTTTTAAAAGTAATTAGTTATTTATTTTAAACAGTTAGCTGATCTAGTTATTTTTCAGTGTAAGTTTTTTGTGCGTTTTTGGGCTATGTGGCCATGTTCTAGCAGAGTTTCTTCCTGTCATTTCACCAGCATCTGTGGCTGGCATCTTCAGAGAATGTTTGCCTGGAAAGGACTTGGCTGTATATATTGTGTGACCTGGAAAGGCAGGAGTGATTTGCATGTGTATTGTTTGTTCACTCCTGCCTTTCCAGGTCACACAATATATATAGCCAAAGAAGAAACTCTGCTAGAACATGGCCACATAGCCCAAAAACTCCACAAAAAACTACGGACGCCAGCCATGAAAGCCTTCGACTTCATATCAGTGTAAGGTTGTTGCTTCTGAAATCTTCATATTTTCATTTAAATTAATGTTTTTGATTTTCCCAAGTTCTGTTATGAATGGTACTTTATAACTTCATAAAGAAGAACAGGTATTGTGATAGTATTTCACAATGAATTTTCCTTGGGCCATCATTTCATTCCATCTTTTTCCCACACACACAAATACCAATTCTGTTTGCTTTGAGATGCTGGTGAGACTCAACATACGCTCTGTAGCAAGTGTATACCCAAGCATACTGTCATTCCTTGTTACTCTAGAAATCTCTTGAGAACAAAAGGAAGTGGAGTTTTAGTGTATTGGAAATGCACACTCCACTGAATGCACTTGGTATTTAGTGGCCATCTGCACCACATTTCAAAGGTAGCAGATGGGTTGCTTTGTTGCTGCTTTTGCTTTTTTACTTAATGTTAGATTTGGAATAAAAGTAGATTTTTTCTATACAGATAAATATTAAACACATGAAACATCTCAAGCAGCCACCTTTCTCTGAAAATAAATGGCAATTTGAATGTATTCATGCAGGAGTTTACTGGAGAAGTTATTAAACATTATTTAAACCGAGCTCATTGCAAACAAATGTAACTGTCAAGTCTCCAATTCAAATGTCTTTTATGAAAATTTACAACACTGGCCAAGCCACTTCACCCTCGGTGGATAAACTGAGGCTGTGCTCATTCCCTCAACAGCAAAATTAGATGTTTGGGTGTCTATTATCCATTTGGAAGCTGCAACTGTATTTTAAGGCTGATCATTGTTCTTCAGCCTTCACAGTGCTCCAGACCTAGCATTGTTCCAGGGCACTATGGGAAGGTTGGAGTGGGGAACGTAGTTGCACACATAGCTTTTTATATACAGACACTTTAAGCCTGTCATGTTTAAGAAGACCAAGTTTTGCATTTTGGGTTGTTTCATTGTGCATTGTCTTTGGAACCATCTTTGAGAATCTCAACTGTAGCTTATTCAGTTTGCATATAAAAACAATGCTGCATACACACACACACACTTCGAACAGTGAAAAATATTTTAGCAAATCTTGAAAAATGGCTATTTCTAGAGGAATCAGAAAAATATAAATCTCAGAAATGTTCTTTTTTAAAAGCCTGTGAAAACATTTTCAGTTCAGCTCTAGCTGTAATTCTTAGTGAGTAGACAGTAACAATTCTCATGTATAGATAGGTTGTTGAAGTCCACCCCTAGAATGGGAGAATCAGGAGATGATGGGTTCTGTTGTTGTAAGAGGCTGCTGATCGAAAGTAACTGTGCCCCCACAAAACCTTCTTTTCATGGCAAGCCACTCCATTATCCTTCTCTAGTCACAAAAATGGAGGTATTCAAACACTGCCTTCTGTCACAGCCAGGCATTGCTATATTGTTTTCTCCTGATCCAGTAATAAGGATAACTTAATCAGAATTCACCCTCACCGAATACACTAAAACTCAACACCCAAGAGTGGCATTTATATTTTTAACTGAATGTCAAACCATTAACAATAACAAGGAAGATCATGCAGAAGTACTTTGTGAAATAATTACAATTCTCTGCTAATTAATTCAATTTATTTTTAACTTGCGATTATTTTTTTAAATATTATTTGAACACTTGCATCCTCTGGGCACTTGTACAATATCTGTCATTTTGTAATTATGGTATTGCAAAAAGTTAGATTTTTAATTTTAAAAACAAAATTGTTTTGAAGGATATTCTGTGTTTTAAAATGTTTGGAACTGAACCTGGATAACAGTAATAGATCTGTTTCTAAAGGTCAGGAATTTACTGTGTATGATCCAAACCAGGGTAGTCAAATGGCACACTTTAGAAAAGTTGGAAATCATACACACTGAGAACTGCTGCAAATGTTATTGAAGTTTCTTCTTTTCGCTTATAACTGCTAGATTTGTAATCAAGTCAATCTTCCATAGTTACTTGACATTTTCCTTTTCAGGGTTTTGTTTTGTTTTTTTAAATTCATATGAGAGCCAACCTAAAGTACCATCCTGCCACATTTTATTATCCATTTCTTCAGTGGCAAAAAGTGTGGAGGGGGAGGTATTTTCAACTTTCCATTTTCTAAGGCGTATCTGTTGAGAAATCGTGGGTACATGGATTTGCTGCCCCCTGCTAAAGTTCAACCTGGTGACTGGTAGCTATTATTCCTTCCCCCACCTCAATCCTTTGTGTGACATTGGCATATTAGACTGTATCAAACTTAAAGAGTTCTGATATGGAAGAGAGTGAACCATTGGCTTGTTGTAGCATTACTGTAAAAATAACAGTGGCAAAGGAGATGAAAGTTGAGCCCTATTTATCCCCTCTGACTCCCCCACCCCCAGCAGTCCAAATTTTTAGCAAAGTATCTCCTCACAGGTTGAAAAATGTCCAGTCTTTTATTCCTGGCTAGTGTAATCAAACAGGTGGTAGCAGAGCAACTCCAAGTATTTCTAGATGACACAGATTATCCAGGTCCATTATTTTGTAGACTTTCTGTTTGCCGCTTCTCCATAACTTAATGCTTCTTGCATCACTCTACATGCAACCATTATTTTCTTTTGCAGCTCTTTCTCTATGGCCGCAAGCAGATGGGCAGCTCTATGGCCTTCAGGCCAGTGACAACTACAGTACACAACAAACTGCTGGCAGGGAGTGCTTTCTCTCAGCTTCTGTTTTTGTTCAGCTTCTGCCCTGCCAATTTGATTTCTCTGCTTCATAGATCTAATACAGTGGTTCCCAAACTTTTGTACTCCAGATGTTTTGGACTTCATGTCCCAGAATTTCAAACTGTTGGCCACATTGGCTGGCGCTTCTGGGATCTGAAGTCCAAAACACCTGATGGACTAGCATTTGGTAATCATGGATATAACTGATCTCTCACATTTTCCAGTATATGCCACAATGGTACTGCTCACCGAATGATCTATGGGGAACACACTGGGGTCATAAAGCTTAATATTGGTGTAAATAACTATACACCTAAACATGCTCTTATAGTTGCTGATCAGAGGAAAGAAGGATTTCTTCAAGCTCAGTTATGAAAATATTGCAGAATTGGAGAGACCTTTTCTCATTGCACTCATCTATGTTATAATGTTGGAGATTTGGTTTATGATGCTAGGATTCATTTTGCACTGCAAGTGAAAAAATATGTTCATGCTTCTTGGTTAATTGCATAGTAAGTGGAGTTGTAACTGCTCAGATAAGAGCTTTTTCATTGGCAGAACACATCTCAAGTGAGTACACTGAATAAGCACATTATGAAATTAACTACACACTAAGCATAAATGCAATGCTACTTTCCAATATATTATTTTAATGTTGTCATCAATGTAAACTATCTAATATTAAGAGTGTAAAATGAGATGAGACATAAAGGCAATCATGATGGAGGGGTGTGGGAAATGATGGTGGTGCATCTTCCTTCTGTAATAATTCAATAAACATATAGTTTGTGTGTGGGTAATAATTTAAGCATAAAATAATTTGCAAAAACAATTATTTATCTTGAAGAAATCCTTCTTTCTTCTGATCAGCAACTGTAAGAGCCAAACTAGATATTAACTGTATTAATATAATAAATATTTATGCTTTTGTTTGCTAACTAAGAGGCTATACAGATTGCCCCTAAGGGGCAGCATGCAGCCGCCCCTTTCCCGGTCAGATCAGGGCCATGGAATTTCACACCACAGCCCCAGTCTGGCCTCTGGAGAGTGCAAAACGAAGCCACAAAAAGTGGCTCCATTTTGCACCCTCCAAAGGGCACCATAGCCATGGGGGTGTGGTTTTATGATGCCCCTTCATTGTTGCATCATGTGGATGCAGCACCGGTGTCATGCCATGATGCCGCGCACCATCTGAAGTGGCATGCAGCATCATGATGCCCTGGGGGCAACCAGTATCAGGACGCTGAGCCCTGACTCCACCCACAGTCGGGTGCTTTCTGCTGGTCTCTACAGGCCCAAAGTGATAGCTGGAGGAAGCTTCAACAGCTTCAGAACCATAGGGTTGTGAGAAGGTGGAAATTTAATTCTTACCCTGCAACATATATGTCAAGTCTGTATTGGGACCATCCACTCAAGGCACCATCCATGCAAGTGGGGAGCTCAGCCATCATCTACCCTGCGCATGTGATTGCAATGGTGGAAATAATTCATTAAAATAAGTTTGTTACCCTATAATCATTAAATTTCCATCAACAATTTTAGGATTAGTTATTTTAATCATTAGATGTCAATTACATTATTTTCGAATAATGATTACCTATTTTATTATTTTAATATATTACTGGCCATTTTAGTATTTTAAAATGATTTTTAATTTAACAAATTAACCAGTGAGTGAAGGAAAGAACAAATTAGTTTTAAAAAAATCATGCCATGCCTTTTAACATTAAATTAATTTGCTTTAATGATTAAATGTTAATGTGTTCACTCCAGCATGAACATTTCCAAGTGCTAGTGGCAATGATATTTTTTCCCCACTTACATTCCAAATTGGCATACATGATGCTTCCAGGCAGTTCTACATCTTGGCACTGATCGGAATCAAGCCTGCTTAGCTCCACTAAATCACAACATATGCCTTCAAACCACATCCTAGATAAAGGGTGGATAATATTTGACCCTCCAGGTGTTTTGGGGCCTTTAGCCTGATGAAACATGGCTGATGAAGCTGTTGGAAGCTATGGGCCAACACCTCTAGAGGATCCAAATTTTCCCATCCCTTTCGAAGGCTAAGAATATTGGTATATTTTGGTATTGTCTAAATATTCACCTTTAATTTTCATAATAAAATCAAATATTCTGCTGTATCTCTCTTGTCTTGACTGTATTTTTTAGAAATCAGTTACCTCTGTTATGACCAGTGGATTTTTCTGTAGTCTTGAGCAGAAGCAGGGTATTGCTCTTGGATCACTTGAACAGTGAAAGTAAAGTGGAAGGATAAAGTCTTGAGCAGTGGCTCTTGGTCTTTCTAGTTATACCATGCGCTAAAATGCATGTGGCAGCTGAATAAAACCTGGTAGAAAAACAAAGATTCTCCATAAATTCTGTCTGCATCAACAAAAATTTCAAATAAATCCAAGATAAATCTTAGCTGTCTGACATTGATTATATATCTAAATGAGATGCACAAGATGCCAATCAAAGAAAAAAGAAGAGGAATATAAACAATTAAACATTGCTAACTGTTTAAAAATAAATAAATTACATCAGTATAATAGCATGCATAAAACTTTCCAGGCACAAGATATTTCAGAATAAAAAAGTGTGTCATGGAGCTTTCTAGGCTCAGTTTTGGCCCACATATAATTATTGATTATAGGTGTATTTCTGAAGTGGAAAGACAACTGCAATTTCCTGTCAGAACAGAATCATAGAATCATAGAGTTGGAAGATACCACAAGGGCCATCCAGTCCAACACCCTGCCATGCAGGAAATCTAAATCAAAGTGTCCGCAACAGATGGCCATACAGCCTCTGCTTAACGACCTCCAAGGAGGGAGACTCCACTACAATCCAAGGAAGGAGTGTGTTCCACTGTCACGTTCTAGTCTCTAGAGCAGCAGAAAACAAGCTTGCTCCCTCCTCAATATGACATCCCTTCAAATATTTAAACAGGACTATCATATCACCTCTTAACCTTCTCTTCTCCAGGCTAAACATCCCCAGCTCCCTAAGTTGTTCCAGACCCTTCACCATTTTGGTTGCCCTCCTTTGGACACATGGCTCCAGTTTCTCAGTGTCCTTTTTGAATTGTGGTGCCCAGAACTGGACACAGTATTACAGGTGGGGCCTGACCAAAGTAGAATAGAGTAGCACTATTACTTCACTTGATCTAGACACTATACTTCTATTGATGCAGCCTAAAATTGCATTTTTAGCTACCACGTCACACTGTTGACTCATCTTCAACTTGTGGTCTACTTGGATTCCTAGATCCCTTTCACATGTAGTTTCATTCAGCCAGGTTTCCCCCTTCCTATATCTGTGCATTTTTTTCCCACCCTAATTGCAGTACCTTACAATTCTCCATATTGAATTTCATTTTGTCAGCTTTGGCCCAGCTTTCTAATCTATTCAGGTCATTTTGAATTTTGATCTTATCCTCTGGGGTATTAGATACTCCCCCTACTTTGGTGTCATCTGCAAATTTGATAAGTATGCCCCAATTCTGTCATCCAAGTCATTGATAAAGATGGTGACACATTTTATTATTAGCACATTTTTATTATTTCAGTCTGCTCTGAGGTCCTATTGCTTCCATGACTTCACCCTGGTGTTAATTTCTGCTACTGTCTTTGTCTTTTGTTGTTTTGTTATGGTTTTGCCTCTTTTAGCTATTTTGTATGTTCTAACATTACAGTCAGCTCTCCATATTGATGGATTCTTTATCCAGGGATTCAAGCATCTACAGCTTGAAAATATTCAAAAGAAATATAAATTCTAAGATGCAAACCTTGATTTTGCCATTTTATATAAGGGACACTGTTTTACTGTCCATTGTATTTAATGGGACTTTAATGGGACAACATCCACAGATTTTAGTATTCACGAGAATCCTGGAACCAAACCCCAGTGGATGCCAAGGACCCATTGTATAATTGTTGTCTCCTCACTTGTGGAGGTTGTCTTGTTAGGCTAGAAAGGTGAGACAAAATTTTAAATAAATAAATGGCTGACATGTACATATGTTGTATCCTGATCCATGCGGTCCAAAAAGTAAGTCATCTTGAGCTCAGTGGGGCTTCTGCCCAGTGTAGCATGCACAGGGCTTCAGCCTGGATGCAAATTCCACTGCACATTTCTTACACATCAGACAGAGTTATACTTCTGATTCTTATCCAGAATCAGGCAGAATGCACTGACAGAACCCTGCTAATGTGCACAGATCTCCTTAGCATGATCAAGGCACCTCTCTACAAGTTAATTCCATTTTATTCCAAGCTACCACCCTCCCTTTTAATCCAGCCCCTCAGATAAATGTTAAACCCTACCACCAAAGCCATAAATCCTCAAGTAACTCTTCTGACAATATAGCAGAGAGGAATTCTTGAATGAGTAGATCATGGTTAATCTGGCAGCATTATAATCTCAAAAGATTTTTTTTCACATACAGTTTCTATTTGCTGCATGCCAGTAGACTCTGTCATTATTGAAATATAGAAATCTGTGAGTTTTTGATTGATACACTCTTAATCCAGATAAATACTGTGGCTACAGGTATGTGAAGACCGATCAGCCAATGTATGATTTTGTACTAGGGAGACTAGATGGGGTTTGTTTGTTTGTTTGTTTGTTTGTTATACTGCCTCTCTCCCATTGTAGGTCTGGATGACTCGATGATCTATTCATCTAAGATTAGATGAATCTATGTTTTCTTCTAACAGGATTGGAGGTGTTCATGGTCTGTTGAATGAATCTGTGTTTTCTCCTAACAGGACTGGAGATGTTTATGGTCTGTTCCAGCATGATGGATCTTATCAATATCATAGAATCATACAGTCCAATGCTCTGCCATGCAGGAACACCAGTCAAAGCACCCCCAACAGATGGCCATCCTGCCTTTGCTTTAAAACCTCCAAAGAAGGATATTCCACTACACTATGAAGAAGTGTGTTCCACTGCCAAACAGCTGTGACCATCAGGAAGTTTCTCCTGACATTCAGGTAGAATCCCCTTTCCTGTTGTTTGAATCCATTGCTCCTTGTCCAAGTCTCTGGAGCCATGGAAAACAAGCTTGTTTCCTCTTCAACATCCCTTCTAATATTTAAACACGACTATCATGTCCCTTCTTAACCTTTTCATCAGACTAAATATACCCAGCTCTCTAAGCTGCTCCTCATAGTGCATGGCTTCCAGACTATTTGCCATTTTGGTTGCCCTCCTCTGGACACTTTTCAGCTTGTCAACATCCTTCTTCAATTAATGTGCCCAGAATTCGACACAATATTCCAGGTGAGGCCTGACCAAAGCAGAATACAGTGGTGCTATCACTTCCCTCGATCCAGACACTATACACTTGTTGATGCAGCCAAAAATCACATTGGCTTTCTTGGCTACCACATCACACTGCTGAATCAAGTTCAGCTTGTGCTCTACTAAGACTCCTAGATCTCTTTCACAGGAACTGTTGACTAGCCAGCTTGTCTACTTACTGTTTCAGATGAACTGTGATATAGTGAGTACATACTTTTAGGTACAATGGAAAATATTCTAAACATAAGAGACTAATTCTATTTCTCATAAAATAATAGGCAGAACACATTGCTCTGAAAAAGCAATCCTATAATTGGGCAGACACCTTATGATGAAATTGGGCACAAAACTATGACTGTTGACACCATTAGGATGCATCAGACATTTTATTTCCACAGAGATAGCTCAGTGCAGGGCAGGGTCATAGAATCATAGAACTGGAAGAAACCAAAGGGACCATCCATTCCAACTCCCTGCCATGCAAGAACACATGGTCAAAGCATCCCTGACAGATGGTCATCCAGCCTGTGTTTAAAAACATGTGGTGTTGGTTCCATGGCTGGATGCAAGAGTAGTGAAGGACAGTAAAGAAACTGGATAAGAAGAAAATCAATTCATTTGAGGTGTGATGCTGGAGAAGAATGCTGAGGATTCCATGGACAACCAAAAGGACAAACAAATGGGTCCTTGAAAAGTTCAAGCCTGAAATTTCCCTGGAAGTCAAGATGATCAAGCTGAGACTGTTGTACTTTGGGCACATCATGAGAAAGCACAACCCATTGAAAAAGCCAATAACTCTGGGAAAAGTGAAGGGATGTAGAAAGAGAGGAAGACCGCATGCTCAAAGGATGGACTCTATTAAGGAGCTCACAGGTATGAATTTACAGGATTAAGAAGAGGAGTGGAGGATAGGGAGTCTTGGAGATGTCTCATCCACAGAGTTGCCATTAGCTGGGATTGACTCAAGGGTGGTTAATAACAACAACAACAACAACAACAACAAACTTGACTGGATATTATATTCTGTATGTGATTTTGTTACTTTAAAAATCCATAATTTGAAAAAGAAACAATTTTCAAACGTTTTCTTTTAAAATTGATGAAAATGTTTTACAATTACAAAAAATTAAATTCTACAAAATGACTTTTACATTTTCACAATTCACTTCCAAAAAACCCACATTAATTTGATGAGGAGAAGGAGAGTTGATAGCAGTTTACTTTCTAAATTTCTTTTATATCAAGATCCGCTTCATTTTCATTGTCTCAATGGTGCTGAGATTTCCGAACCAGGTTCAATTGAAATGAAGAGGCATCTCTATCATAACGTATCCTCTTCTATACACAACGGTGAGTTATGTTAGAGATGCTAAGAAACAGACCTTTTGTTTTTCCCTGCAAGGAGTTGTGTGGTTTCTAGACTATAATTGGATAGCTTGAAATGTTGACATTTTTTCCCATTTTGACAGTGAAATCAATGTTATTGAAAGCAGTTTGTAGGCGTTCATGACAGCCTCAGGATTAATACCACTAGTCTGTCTCAAAATGGGTGCTGTTTGTAGGCAAGTAAAATAGTAATGAGATTCTGTGGGTGAATTTAGGGTTGCTTTAAATAGATAGTAAAATAACTGCTGCCAATAACTATGGACAGGATCCAGTGAGTCCTTTTCCTGTGCAGCCTCAATTTATTTATTCTAAGACTCAGTGAAAGAATTGGAAAGTGAAATTGATACCTATTGTACTAAACCCATGGGTCATCTTTTGTGTTTATTTCATTGATTTGCATCCCACCTGCCTGAACTCAAAATATTCACGGCAAGGACGTAGCCAGGATTTTGGGAAGGGGGGGGTCAAGACTAAGTGCCACCATTTTGACAGGCTAAGAGCCCCCCCCCCAGACACAAAAAGAGTGTCGAGCGTTTACCCTCGACACCTTGATGGCACCACTTTAACTTCCATTATGGCTTCGTGCAATGGAATCTTGGGAACTGTAGTTGAGTCATCTGTCAGGTGCCACAACATACTACAAATCCCAGCATTTCACAACATGGAGCCAAGTGCAGTTAAAGTGGCATCAAACTGGATTATTTTTTCAGTGCAGATGCAAACTGAGTCCTTCCTCTGAAGGTGTTTACATCAGATAAATTCAGCTCGATAAAGCAAAGTGCAGCTGCTCAAGCAATGAGCGGCAGCCACTCTGTTCATGCTCAGAGACACTCTGCTCATGCTTTGAGACACTGTATTCCAACATCTGAGTTGAGCTACGAACCCAGGCTGCATCCACACATTTCATTCCCACTTCCAAGAGGGATTTTTAATTTTGAGATAGACACACACACTTTTTAATTCCAAGACCTATCTATCTATCTATCTATCTATCTATCTATCTATCTACCATAATTTTTAATTCCAAGCCATTATACGTTCCTTTCTTTTTATATTAAACAAACCCCTTTAAGAGAATCCTATTTTGGGAGAAAGGCAGGGTATAAAATCAATCAATACAAAATTATAGTGCAATAGTCCATCAGTGCATGGCTTACATTATAAGACTTTATACCTTTATACATTTAAAAACTATTAAAATCACAGTAGGCTCAGAGTGCTACAGAATCATGGAATCATAGAGTTGGAAGAGACCCCAAGAAGGGTCCTGATCCAGTCCAACCCCATTCTGCCATGCAGGAACTCTCCATCAAAGCATCCCCATTGACATGCTGAAAAAGGGCCAGCTAATTGTATTTTATACTACAGTATTTGTGTTTTTAAAAAGAGAAAAAACAAGGCTGGAAGGAAGCCTCTTGCCTTTTTGCATCACAGACCCTCATCTTTTTTGTTGTTGCAAAAATCCAGAAATGACTGTTTTTGAAAAGATGAGTCCATTCTCAGGAGTGGAGCCTGAGTCTCCTTTCTCTGGACTTCCAAAACCTCAAACTAACCCTGAGAGCATCTGGTCTGACCCCCAACTCAAGGAAACTTGGAAATCCTGAAGGTTTAGATCAATTACTGAATTATTAAATTATACAAGGCATAGTGGTCTCAGGGTTTTGCTGAAGCTCAGTATGCAGCAGCACAACATTATTTTAAAAATATTGTGCATTAAATTACCTTCAGTCTATGTCTATGAGATGCATATGAGACATACATGGATCCCATCTCCCAGTATAATATCCCATTAGACATACTGTATATAAATATACCAAACTCTGAAAAACTCCAAACTCCAAAATACATCTAATCCTCAGCATTTTGGGTAAGGGATATTATTATTATTATACTACTATATTGTACATGGATATAACAGCTAAAAGTTAGAAGTCACCTTTTCCTTCTTTTCTTCAGTTCTCCCTGAGGGAGGAAGGGGGAGAGGAGGAGGAGGAGGAGGAGGAGGAGGAGGAGGAAGCCGGACTCTGAAGGAAACGAAAGCGAGTCATAGGGACTCCCTCTCCCTCTCTCTCTTTCTCTCTCTGTCTGTCTCTCTCCCCCTCCCTCTCTTCCTCCTCCCTCCTCCCTCCCCCCTCCATTAAAGCCACGGAGAGGGAAAAGAGGAACTTTTGTTTTGTCTTTCCTCTGTTCCCTCGCTGTGGTTTTAATGGAGGGGAGGGGGGAGGAAGGAGCTTGAATGCCCCCAGGGCCTGATAGGGGGGTTCCGACCCCCCAAACCCCCCCCTGGCTACGTCCTTGTCCACGGCAACCTACATAGCTCAAAATTCATGCTAAAATGAATCAGACAAAACGAACCAACAAACAATAAATTAAAAATCTTATAGAGATATATAGAATTCCATAGAAAAAAGCCAATAAAGAAAGAGAGGAACAGGAACAGCTGCTATAAAGGCATATATACTAAGAGGTTAACCTCATTCAGGCTAAGTGTATGAAGAGAGCGAGTGTATTAGCTCCAAGCCTGACTTGCATGTTTTCATTGTCTATTACATATAGAGAGCAACTTTCTAAAAGGATATCCTCTTACATTTGTGTGTCTTTGTTAACATGTATTGAAATGTTGATAATACCCTTTCTCTTTTCAGATGCTTCTGCAGTAGGAATAAATCATACTTGACATTTAGCAATATCTTTATAATATAGCGTGGATATTATAAATTTACCCGGCATGTTCTTTGGATAAAGACTTTCCCCATAAGCCTCAGAAAATCTATTTTAGGAGCGAGGATCTCCAGAGAGGAGAAGGAGAGCAGTTTTTGGGCAGCCATTTTGAAAGAGTGAGTGTTTCTATTTTTTTTAAGAACTCTTGAGAGAGTGCGCTTTTTGCTGCCGGAGTGCAGCTTCTGTAAGTCACATCTGTGAGTCACTAGCGGGTGAAGCTAGGAGTCTAACTCTATATAACTGCTCCCAGAGCCCTTCCAGGTTAGTCCTTGCCAGACAGGAGAAGGAAAGCAGTTTCTGGGCAACCATTTTGATATTTTTTTAATTTTTTGATTTTTTTTTTGTTTTTTGTTTGGTTTTTTTTTTTTTTTTTTTTTTTTTTTTTTTTTTTTTTTTTTTTTGTCTCAAGGAAAAATACAGCAGAGGCAGCAATTTTATCTTTAGAGGTTCTCCTTTAAATTTTTCCCTGTTTTAAAAAAAGGACTTTTGGGGGTTTCTTACTCAGAGTCAGGAATTTGCCTTCAGAACAAGCTAGCATCCAGGACATCTGTATAAAGTAATATTCCCAGTAGATTGAGCTCACTGGCAGAGATTGGTGGCCAGGTCATCAGGGGCCTTTCATGTTGGTATTGTTACCCGAGGATTTTTAAGGAGGAAGCCCACAGTCCTGTTTCAGTGATTACCTAAGACTTCTCAGTATGGACACTGAGGGAACTGCCACAGTCACCTGCAACACTTGTGGGATGTTTTCCTTCTTGCCTACAGATGTGGGGAACTTCACATGCACAAAGTGCAAGTTGATAGCCCTCTTGGAGGAGAAAGTCTGGCAGATGGAGTCTAGAGTAGCTACACTTCAGCATATTAGGGAGCAAGAGGTTTTCCTGAAGGGAACGAATGGTCTTGGATGAGGACCACACAGAGAAAGTTGCTGGGGAGGAGGAGTTCACTTCACATACACAGGAGGCAGACAGCTGGAGGAATGTTACACAGAGAAGTAGGAAACCAGGGATCGTTCTGGGAGCTTTCAGCTACAGAATTGATTTGAAGCACTTTCCCTTATCAAGGAGGACAAGGAAGAGCAGCATGGACAGACTTCAGGGACAGAGCAGGGGAGCCTGAGAGATCCACCACAGGAAACAGTTGCTGCTAAGCCTTGGAGGAGGCATATGGTCATTGTAGGAGACTCCTTGCTGAGGGGTACAGAAGCAGTGATTTGTGGGTCTGACAAGACGTCTCAGAAGATGTGTTGTCTCCCTGGAGCAAAGATCTGTGATGTGACAGAGAGGCTGACAAGACTGATCAAGCCTACTGACCAATAGCCCTTCCTTTTGGTCAATGTGGGAACCAATGATACTGTGAGACACAGCCTTCAGAATATCAGAAGGGATTATGAGGCTCTGGCTAGGAAGCTGAAAGAAATGGATGTCATCTTGTCTCTTCTGCCAGTTGAAAGGAATTGTCTAGGAAGGGAGAAGAAAATAGCAGATATAAACAACTGATGGTCATCCAGCCTCTGTTTAAAAAAATGTTGTGTTGGTGCCATGTACAGATGCAAGAGCAGTGATGGACAGTGAAGAAACTGGATAAGAAGAAAATCAATTCATTTGAGATGTGATGCTGGAGAAGAATGATGAGGATTCCATGGACAGCCAAATGGACAAACAAATGGGTCCATGAAAAGTTCAAGCTTGAAATTTCCCTGGAAGTCAAGCTGATCAAGCAGATGGCAACAAACTAGGAGGAGAGGAGCTAATATCCCAAAGGACAGAATCAAAATTCAAAATGACCTGAGTAGACTAGAAATCTGGTCCAAAGCTAACAAAATGAAATTCAACATGGAGAGTTGTAAGGTACTGCAATTAGGGTGGAAAAATGAAATGCCCGACATAGATGGGGGACACCTTGCTGAACGACTACATGTGAAAGGGATCCAAGAGTCCAAGTAGACCACAAGTTGAACATGAGTCAACAGTGTGATGTGGCAGCTGAAAGGGCCAATGCAATTTAGGCTGCTCAATAGAAGTACAGTGGTACCCGGGATACGAATGCGCCGCCTTACGAAATTTCCGGGTTACGAAAAAAAATCCATTTAAAAAAACTGTTCCGGTTACGAAGTTTTTTCGGGTTAGAAAAATTTTTGGTGCTTTCGGCGCTATTTCACACGAAATCGCGGTTTTCCCCATTAGCGCCTGTGGGTTTTTTCGGCTTGCGAAGTATTTCGGGTTACGAAAGCGGCGGCGGAACGAATATTAATTTCGTAACCCGGGTACCACTGTATAGTGTCTAAATCAAGGGAAGTAATATTGACACTCTATTCTGCTTTGGTCAGGCCCCACCTGGAATACTGTGTCCAGTTCTGGGCACCACAATTCCAAAAGGATGTTGAGAAACTGGAGTGTGTCCAAAGGAGGGCGACCAAAATGGTGAAGGGTCTGGAAACCATGCCCTATGAGGAACGTTTTAGGGAGCTCGGGATGTTTAGCCTGTAGAAGAGAAGTTTAAGATATGAAAGCCCTGTATAAATACTTGAAGGGATGTCATATTGAGGAAGGAGCAAACTTGTTTTCTGCTGCTCCAGAGACTAGGATGTTTATCACACTATGCTCTTAAAGAGGTACTATTCCAGTGTGACTCCTCTAGCAGCCTCCTGTTGCATGCTGGGATTGGCAGTTTTAAGAAGCTGAACTTCTCTGCCTGAGAATTCTAAAGACCCCTCCTTAAAACTTAAAAGACCCGGAGGAATGGATGCAAGCTACAGGAAAAGAGATTCCACCTCAACATTAGGAGGAACTTCCTGACAGTAAGAGCTGTTCGATAGTGGAACACACTCCCTCGGAGAGTGATAGAGTCTCTTTCTTTGGAGGTCTTTAAACAGAGGCTGTATAGCCACCTGTTGGGTTTGCTTTGATGGAGAGTTCCTGCATGGCAGGGGGGTTAGACTGGATGGCCCTTGTGGTCTCTTCTAACTCTACAGTTCTATGATTCTATGATTCTTCTGGCCACTCCTTGTAAATTCTATGATATTTCTGTATTGTTATTGCCATCTCCCACTTGATCCCACATTCCTAGCAGGTCTATGGCATGGTCCAATGGATTGAATTGACTGGGATTTGAATTTCAAAGAGAATTCTTTTAACTCGTAATTCAAAAAGCCATCACTGTTTGATGAAATAAATTTGAGCAGATCAGACAAATCAAAATTTACCACTCCAAGCATCAGTTTTAGTGACATGAATGAAGCAGACCTCTTTATTGCAGTCCTTTTATATTTAACAGGAATATTTTTCCTCCAGACATAATAAAAATGCTTGCTCTTGTCAGTCTCTAGCAAGCTAGGTATGTTTTTCCCCTCTCTTAAGAAATAGCTAGGAAAAGGTGTAATTTAAATGCAATAGCACAGTCCCCTGCTAATATTGGTCTCTGTACTCTCTAAAATAACAAAAAGAGAATACATTCCATTCATCAAAATAACATAAAAAGCCACCCTCATTCTGTATTTGTCTAGAATAATGTGCAAAGGGTACTACAAATCCGTCCCAAGCTTGTACCATTCAATGTCAAATTAAAAACTTCCTAGAAGATGTGACAACTACCTTGAGAATAGTTTCAAGGACATCATTAAAACAAAACCTTCCATAAATTGTATGGTGATTTGCTTTAAAATAAGTCTAAAGGTAGATGGGAAAGGCAAATATATGGGGGAAAGAACAGTGATTTTGTGAAATAGGCACCATGAAGCTGTAAAGTAATTTTCTCTGACTGCTACTCTGAAACCACTTTATGTCATTTGAAGCATTGGACTAGATACTCATACAGGTGTTAGCCAAAGCCAGCTACTAAAATTTGAGGTTTTCACTTGATCAAGCCTAGCATTAAGAATCTGCTAGGGGAAATATTTTTTATTATCCTGCTTCTTCATATTCAGCGGATTTGCTAAGAGTGAAAAAGGCCAGTTTACATTCCTGGAGAAACAGGAAATTCCCTATATGCAAAGTGCAATGAGATCTTTGCACACAATGGTGCACAATATCCCTGATTCTTGCAGTCTGTGTATGCACTCATGCATACCTGCATGCCAGCACACCCACATTTTTTAAGGATCAGCAACTATAGAATTAGACACTTTCTGTGTACGATAGGAATGTATGCTTCCTAAATCACATTTCACTTCATAGGTGTGGTGGCATGAGCTCACAAGTCTATGGTGCATTGCAGCATATGACATTGATTTCTGTACAAGTATGAAATTAGAGTGTTGGTCTGATTTGAATCATTCACATCCATATGATACTTGATCAGCTCTGTTACACAGGACATGGTATGAAATAAAAAGCTTAAATATCCCATCTTAAATACTTTTCACACAGTGTCCAGCCAAAGGCCTCTTGAAAGCCCCAAAAGCAGAAGATGTGTTCAGTAGTGCCCTTGCGGTCATGTTCCCCAGCAACTGGATGCATACTGACTCTGACACAGGAGGTAATATATAGCCTTTAGCCTCTATGATTTTTCTGAATCCCCTTTAATGCTGCCCAAGGGGTGAAACAGATCTTTGGAGAGACCGCTGTCCCTTTCAGCTCCTGATCGGGGCCACGGAAACCACACAACGCAGCCTTTCCCACCACAGTGGCACTATCTGGTGCTCCTTTTGGCTTGCATCATCTGGATCTCATTGTGGTAGTTAATTTTATAGTTTGAGTATCTCCAAGATGAATTGTGGAAAACGAGATGTTGGCTTTGACCAATATTATTGAAATGCAACCACCAGAAGCCCTATCCGGGTGAGGAATGATGGAAATTGCAATCCAATAAAAACTTGGAGGGCTACAAGTTCTCCAGACTTACATGAGAGAGGGGTTGGGCAACTGTGGAAAGGGAGGGCATCCTCTCCGTGCCCACACCCCACACAATTCTCCTTTCACCATAATGATGCAATATCATTTCTATTTCCAAGAATTTCTTGAAACACAACCTGTTTTCATGGGGGGTGTTAGTGGAAGCACATGAAGTCAGAGTGTAGTGGCTTGATGGTTATTTAAAAAATTCTGGCTATTTTTTCAGCAGAAGTTGTTTTTAAAATCTGTTGTTTTAAAAATTTGATAGGAAGGTCTGAGAACCTCAAGGATCTCTAGGATGGCTTTCGGGGGGCACAAAATGGCCCTCAAGGGACCACATGTGACCCATGGGTTGCAATGTCCGCACTCTTCAATTTGATTGAGCTTTTATTCAATTCAACAGGACATTTTCTATACCCTTATGATGTTTAGAAATACAATATTCAAGCCAGAGAGCTGTAATTGACTATAGCTCCTTGTTTTATGGGTGCGTATTGAGTAAATGCAAACAAAAGTATGCTTCTCTTTCATGTATGAGAGCATCCTCCACTCTGGCAGAAAAGCTCAAGGGTTTGAATTCATCTCCCCTTTCTGGAGTGGCAACCTCCCATTGAATTGTGTCTCCTGCTCCCAAGTAGCTGTTTAGGCAGCCTCTTGAGTGACTTTTCAAGCAGCCTTTGAAAGTGTGTACATTCCTAACCCACTGCCTTCTGTGCCCCATCCTATTTCCCTTTGAATTCCATGAGTGTACAAATACAGAATATGTGCCTAACCACACAGAGTGAAATGGGTTGAAGAATCAGGGCTACTGCAGTTTGGAATGAGGCATTCCCAGGTACAGGAGGTAATTATCCCTTAGGTGAGAGACAAATTTTCTGGTAGACTGAAGCAGCATTTGCCTTACAGCATCTGTCGCCAGTATCTCCTGGAAACTGAATCATAGACTTCCCAAGCACCTATCATTGCAGCCAATTGTCAAGATCTGGTGGTGACCTGATGCTTAACAACATAACAGAGATGTGTGATTTATTGCTTGTCTGTACCTCATTATCAACCACATGACTCTCTGGAGGTCATTATACCATCCACAAGGCATCATTAGAACTTCCAAGGTTCTAGTACACTCTTACCTATGTCATTCAATCCCATCTTAACTATATATTTTAAAAGATGAAGAGAAGAGAAAGGGGCTTTATTATATACATTTTAAAAGTTTTGAGCAGAGGTTCAAAAGTGTGGTCGGTGAGTAGAAAGATTTTACAATGCCACTTAAAAGCATTCTGTCAAGAATCTGGCTGTGTGGGATGCTTTCCAAAGCAGATGTATAAACCCAGGGTTCAAACTACACTTAAGTCACACTTAAGTTTTGTTAAAGTGCTACGTCTTGGCAGTGATAATGAATTTCTACTTCCCCTTTGTCTTCTAGTTCCCAAGCCTTGCAAGTAGGAGTCAGTGAAGGTAGCTAGGAGGAATAAAATTTAGCAACTGACATATTTGTCAGTAACTTTGTGGGCTTCATATTAATTAGTTAACTACTTAAAATGTACCAACACTCTTTTCCATATCCCACCATTTCACCCAGCCCCATATACAATTCTGTTCTCATCTTGACTTTCTGTTTCTTACTGGCTGACTCTGGTGTGTAGCCAGTTTATCCTGCCATTTAAAAGCAAAGGTTTCCTTATAAGAAAAAAAAATGCCATATTTCTTACTGCCATTGGGGCCTTTAGAAACTCTTCCTGGCATACACAAATGTCAACATGTAGATAATACAGTACACTCATTCGTCAAAGATTTTCCCAGCGGAAAGACTTTAAGCTTTAATTAGCAATAGGCATGTTTCCCAAAGGGCCTGTAATCAATGCCTTCCCCAATTCAGTATCCTCCAGATGTTTTAGAGTCTAGATCACAGCTTGCAAAACTTCTTTTGAGAAAAATTAATATAATTACACACTGAAGCCATAGATAATTGTATAGTGAGAGAATGATATTCTGGGTTTCAGAGCACTGTCTCACTGCTGTTCAGTTTTCAAGGCTTTCCCCATATCTGGACTTTATCATGAGGTGGAAATCGGGGGAAAGTTGGGATTTAAACTCTCATCATCCCTTGAAAATCATTTGATCGCGGTGAAAATCTTCACACAACATCACAATTAAAGAGGACTTATCCCAGAAATAACCAGGTAACAACGAGCAGCAAATCATTCACGGGATTTCCCCATGAATGATTTGTTGCTGGTTATCATCTGGTTATTGCCAGGATAAGTTCTCTTTAATCGCGATGTCATGTGAAAATCTTCACAGCAATTGTGTGATTCTCACAGAGTAATGACGGTTTAAACCCCCAATTTTCCCTTGTGATAAAGTCTTCTGTTGAACTAACATAAGACCTACCCACTTTAGCCAAAAATTAGAAATCCTAGGAGTTGGAATCTAAAACTTCTGGAAAGCATCAGGGCTGAGGAAGACTTGCCTGTATAAAAGCTGATACAAGAGTCATTATTGTTCCTGAGAAAGGAAAAGGTTTTGTTTGCTTCAACTATGGCAATGAAAATTGCAAGTTCAACTCTCAACTGGCCAAAGTTCCAGGCATGTCCCATAACATATAACCCATACATCTTAATACAACCAGATATACATTTCTTTTCTTCTCAATTCTATGCTTTCCAGAGGATAGAATTATACAAGCAGCAGTAACAAAAAGATTTTGACTTTTAGAACAAAGCATAGAATTGAGAAGAGCAGAAATTTATATCAGTTGTATTAAGATTCAAGAACAGTATACATTTAATTATTTACATATTTGTTGTTATATATATTGGGACATATGAAGGAACTATTTAGCTTTTAAATAGACATACTTTTAATAATATTATTTGTCTTTTTCGTCTTGATCTGTTTAAGGACAACAGCAAATGTGACTGAGGGTTTGGATGCAAACCAAAGTAGGATGGTCCTTTCTATGACAAGTAGACTCAAGTCCTTGTGGGGAAATCCTACCTGTAGAGATAGTTTAGGAAGATGCCTCTCATAGCCACCTTAGCTGATAGCAAGATGCCCGCAGTTTACTTTTCATGAGTGGGGTTGCCTACATATGGCAGACAAGGAATGGCACAATAAGCAACATTGGTGTGCCGCTCCAGTGGGAAAGTTACCTTGCACTTCTCTCTACAAGTAAAATGAGCAATTAAATTTGAGTAACTGAGTTCTTCCAAAGGACATCTCAGGTGTTCTTCCAGGATCTGTTTTTGAACATTCATATGTTATTGCCATTGAACCCCATAAAAGTTGTGGTACATTTTATACTCATTTCCTGGCATCTGTCTCTTTACTACTTTTCCCCCAGAACACTCATACACAGTTCCTATTCAAAGTTGTTTCCTTGATCTCATCTCCCCCCCCCTTTTTTTTTAAAGGGGGGGGGGGAGAAGAATCTAGGAGTCTTTTTCTTTTTTCATTAATACAGTTCAGGCATTGTTTCTGTGAAGGAAACAGGTTGAAAACAAGCCAGCTTCAGATATGACAGATCATACCTCTACAGAAAAATATCAGGATAATATCTCTTTGAATGCTTGAAGACAGCTACAGTTTCAAATAGATTTTGCTCAGCATGCGTAAGGTTGTTAGATGCTCGTTCTGTGGGATACCGAATGCCGACAAGACAAAACAGTGAGTTACAAAAAGAAAGGATTCGAATCTGCAGTATTAAATGTTCATCCCTGTACAAAGTCTTGTCACTTATTCAGAGTTTCACACACAGCAACACGGACTTCTCTTTGCACTAATTAGTTCAGGCAGTCAACAAAGCAAACCAGGGACAGAACATGGCATAGAACTAGGACAAAGTACCCCATTCCCCTAAATAATAGCCATCCTGCTGATGTAGGGAAGAGATGCAGCTTGTAGGCCACATTCATGTCATCCGAGGGCCATGAATGCCAACAACCTCAAAAGCAATTCTCTCTTCTTTTCTACTTTAAGTCATCCATAGCCTATAGTTTCAAAGATTAGTCTTGCAAATAGGAGTAAAGTGGAAACATATACCTCAGGCTAGCAGCAGGAGTAGGGAACTGCATAATATTGCAGCACTAAATAAAGCTGGGTGGGCAAATCAGCCTTTTGAATCCCTGTTGACTTTGTATGCATTTGTACATACATCTGCTGTGATCCATTCTCAAATTAATCTGTAGTGGAGGAAAAGCATCTCCATGGACAGTCATATGTATTCTATGCACTTTACTATAAAATAGATATTTTATATGCATTTCGCCATAAAACAACTTTATGCTATTTAAGGTACTTTTAAAAACTGGAAACGGTACTGAAATGTCAGAAGTGTGAAATCAGAAGGTTAACTTCACACTGATGCATGCGGTGCTGGAGGTACAAATCTTATTCATTTGCTCCTGAATAAACACTGAATGAAATCTTAATGCATCTCTAGTCTTGGGTAGCCTACTGTTTTTGGGCTGCTTTTGGTTCCTTCAAAAAGCATCCCCTTGTCTTGCCTCAGTTTTCAGATCGTGACGAAAATGTAAAGCAGAAGAGGGGAAGAAAGTAGCAAAGTGGTAAATTTATGGCAGCATGAAACTCATGATGCGAAACTTATAACTTTTATAATTTGTGTTTGTTTCAGATGTTTGTGAACTACTTTATATGAAATTACAAAAGTAGCTACAAATGAAAATGAAACATTTTCAAGCATCATAGTCATCTATTGAGAGGGCAAATTTTGCAAACTTAGGAACAACTAACATCCCAGTGGATGAGAATTTCAAATTACTTTAAGAGACTGAATTGCTTGGGCCAAAATCAACAAAATTAACTTCAACCAAGGTAAATGTAAGGTGCTTTGAATATAGGTATAACTGTGCAGTCTTTTACCATCACTTCACCCTTCTGGAGGAAATATTGGAGAACATAAAAATTTCACTGGCAACTGATGGAGACTGATAGTTGAATTACATCCGGCTTCTTTTTGTATAAAAAGGGCCCATACAGACAGACCAAAATAAAGTTGTTTTGGGTCACTTTGGAGGTATGCTGTTTAAATAATGCATGCATCCTAAGACGTTGGAAGCCGTGCCAAAGCCATGCCACAGTCCTAAAAACTGGAGAACAGCTTTGGTGCAGCTTCTGGCCTCTTAGGACGCATGCATCATTTAAACAGCATACCTCCAAAGTGACCTGAAGCAGCTTTATTTTGGCCTGTATGTATGGGCCTTAATCTGACAAGATCTTGGGCCTTCTATTCTCTTTTTACAATTAATTTATCTTTTATGAACCATCTATCACATCCCTACTTTTATGTTTGGACTGTGTAACTTTAATTTGAACAATTGATTATTTTAGAGATTTATTCTATTTGTTCATATTTGTTATATACTTTGACATGTGTGGGCGTGAGTGTTATTTTTATAGCCTAGCTCTTTTGGATTTGTTTCTCATTATAAATGTAAAGTACATTTTGGCAGGAAAAATGAAATGCACAAATATAGGATGAGTGACATCTAGCATGTAAAAAGTTTGATGCGCATGCAAAAAGGATCTAGGGATCTTTCTCGACATAAGTTAAAAGCAGGCCAAAAAAGCCAATACAATTGTAGACTGTGAGCCTCTACAGACAGGCCAAAATAAAGCTGTTTTGGGTCACTTTGGAGGTATGTTGTTTAAATGATGCATGCGTCCTAAGAGGCCAGACGCCATATCAAAGCCATACTCCATTCCTAAGGACCGGAGTTCAGCTTTGGCGCAGCTTCTGGCCTCTTCGGATGCATGCATCATTTAAACAGTATACCTCCAAAGTGACCTGAAGCAGCTTTATTTTGGCCTGTCTGTATGGGCCCTATATTAACTAGTGACCAGATTTAATGAAGTCATAGTACCACTGTAATATGTTTTGGTCAAAGCTAAACTCAAATACTGTGGCTCAGCACCAGAGTACAAGAAAGACTGGAGCATATTCTGGCACTTGCTCAGAGAAGGGTGACCAGATGGTCAAAAGCCTGGAAACCAAACCATAAGAGGCACAGCTTAGGGAATGGGATATATTTCTCTTGGAGAAGAAAAGTCTGAGAGGTGGCATCATAGTTATCTTTAAATACCTGAAGACAGGCTGAAGGTGGGGTCAAGGTACCCAGAGCCATTTAACCCTCAAGCCAGGATCATACTCCATCCACTGTGCCCCAGTGAACCCAGAAACAGAATGGAAAAGACTGGCAGTATGTGGGTGGGGGAGTGGAGGGCAGAGCCAAAGGGGGCAGTATTGTTGAGGAGATAAGCAGTCTATTTTCTTTACAGCAGCACCCCTCCTGCTCATGCAAGAGGGATTTGCTACCTATCAGCATTTTCCCCAAGGAAAGCTTTTGTCTCTATATGATTGTTATAAGGGCCTGTTAGGATACTCTAAGCCCCTCTCACTGGATATGGGGTTTCATAATTGAGATGTCATGATGACCTGTGAAGATTGGGAAGTTGCACATATAAGGAGTCATGCAGACCTAAATATATGCGAGAAAAGGAGATGGTACTAAAATGAACGCTAAATGGATTTGCTGATCACTCTGTGTGCCCCCTATGCTCTTTCCAATGGAGACAAAGGGAGTTCCACTTCACCTCATGCTGTATTCCTAGTCACTCTTCTTGCCTGACTATCCAGGGACTGCCTCAAATCTAATCAATATTTTAGCAGCCTGGAGTTAAAATCATCAGCCTTTCCAGATCTTTTTTCTCCAGTTCCATGGGAAATCCATCAAAGCCTTTTATTGCACCATGCACTAGCATCAAGCACCCCTTGAAGTGCGAAATAGGATATAAATATCTGCCCCTGCTCTAGCTACATGTGTGCACAGAGGATCCTACTCACTCTTTCTGTGCAAGCCTCGGGTGCTGTGTGAGCCACTCTCCATTTTCTGTGGACCCATTAGGTCTAGTAATTACCGCTTATTGTAATTACCAATTCCTCTCTATCTAACCTCTCTATCTAACCTTCCACATCTTCCACACCTTTCTTTCTAACCTTCCACATCTTTCTTTCTAACAGCATTATATTTGCATTGCTTTTGTATGTTTGTGTGTACCTTTGCAACACTTCTTAATAAAACCCTTCTATTTGCTGAATCTGGAGTGCTTTCAGCAGCTCGTATTGGTATACATAGGTGAAAAGATCACCAAAGTTAACCTCCTCTTGCAGGCCTTCTTTTGAGTTATAATTTCCCCAAAATTTCAAGGAGGCAGTCCCTGACAGGGAGAAGCGGGAGAGAGGTATCTGGGCAGCCATTTCGACTGGATGAGGGTCCCTCCCCCCCCCAAAAAAAAACTTTTTGTGAGTTTGACACATTTGAAATTATATCTGGTGTTAAATGCCATCTGAATTGCTTCTTTCTTAAATTTTCCTGCACTGCATAGTTCTTAGAATACTTTATTCTTTTTGTCCAGTTTTTTCCCATTGTGAGAGTTGGATATTTTGTCCCAAATCTTGCTCCCATTTAATCATACAGTTCTTAATACTTTCTTGCTCCAGTTCTTGTTTTAGAAGTAATTGATAAATTTTAGAAATTAATAATTTTTTCAAATTCTATTTCTCCTTTTTCTATTCCATACAATTTTGTATCTTGATTATATCTTTTCTAACTACTTCTGAGATAGTTTTCACTTCTGAAATAGTTTATAATTTTTTTCTATGTATTTTATTTTTGAGTTTTCATTTTGCTAAGTTTTGGATAATTTGTCCTTTTCTATCGCATCTAATAGTCCCAATAGCCATTCCTCTATTGATGGTGTTTCTTCTTCCTTCCATTGTTCTTCAATTATGTTTAATTTAAAAATGGTTTAAATTTTATATCTTCATGTACCATTGAATTGATTATAGAACGCAGTTGAGATCAACACTTTTTTGCTTTTATGCATGTCCACCGCATGCGATAGTGATCCTTTTTCCTTGTTACACTTCCAACCTTTGTTACTCCAATTTGCATTTACCATACATATTTTCCCAGGAGTTAAATACCACTAAAGTATATCTTATAATACCTTTCTCTGAGATCTTGGCTTACATTACATATTGAAATATAGCCAGATGATTTTTAAATTGTCTGTTTTAAATGATGAATTTTAAATGTAGATCATCTTAATATGTGTATATGCTATTTATCATTTTAAACTGATGTGTATTTCAACCAATGTGTTTTGACTGATGTTATTTATTTGCTCATTGTTGTTGTTCCCATCCTTGATCAATGGGGAGAGGCATGTAAGAAATAATAATAATAATAATAATAATAATAATAATAATAATAATAATAGTCACCACAAGATATTTCTGTTAGGTAGTAAATTAGCCATGTTGCTGTTGAAAGCAGCTTGGTTGACCATGGCCTGCATTTCTCCTAAATACATTTGTTCCTTAATATGACTACCTCCTCATATGAAAATAATATCTGCATGAATGATAGCACCATCATGTCAGATAAAACATGCATACATTTTCTTGGTCATAAAGTCCTAAAACTGGATGTAGATGAGAGGATGAACACCAGACCTACCATGATGTTTCTACATTCACAGAGTCCTCTAGAGATCTTTGTGCAGTGAGCAGGAGTGTCTGAAAATAGTTCTAAAGGTGTTCAACTGAATAATATCAAAAGTATTACAATCATACAGGTTTCTAATCATGGAAAAGCCCCCAAGTATGCTAAATGTGGTCAGAAATTATGTTCAAACTTTCATACAGAGGTTTCAGTCCTGCTCCTGAATTATGCCATTTTAAATTTCTGTTCTGCCAGCATAACTCATTTTTTTCAGTTGAGGAACTCCAGGAAAGGGGATGGCAGTGAAAACCATCTTTATCAAGAGATAAAGCTGCCTTACTGATTCATGAACAGCTTCAGAGAGGCAAGGCAACTTTGTCTTGTGACAGAAAAGGCTTTCATTCATGTCACTATGGTAATTGCTGTCCCTGTGATCACTTTACCTTTGCTGCCACACACCCAACATCACTCCTCTTTCTATACTGGTATAGTAAGGCCCCATTGTATAATTGAACAAGGCAGTATTTAACTTGCCCAATGTGTGGTTTCACTACTAGACTGTCGACTTAGCCTTAATAAGTTAGATTCATGACCTGTTTTTAAGAGACACAAAAGATATTGAGAGACTAATGATGACATCTTCCAGTTGGGCTTTGTCAACTGTGAATTATGAGATGATTATCATCATGGGGCAGTTCAGTTCTAAACTGAAATATGTTTTTGGGGACTTTATTGGTATCGGCAGTGACAGCTCTTTAGACTGTGAGACAACATAAGAATACAAATAGGAAGCCAGGCTTTTGAAATACTTTATCACAAGAACAGTCTAACAGCATACTGCCCAACTGTCAAAAAATGTGATCGTCACTTTCACATGGATTTGAAATGTGGGCAGATTACTGCAGGTACACCAAGCAACTTGAAATTTCAAATAAATTATCTAGTAGGTGTCCTGGAATGTAAAGTGTCAGATTGTACAGCTGTTAAGAAAACCGATGAATTATCAAGATATTCATAATGAAAGTTCAGCTCTGATGTGTTTCTTTCTGCAGCAGCCTGCACAATGGCAATACTCGGCTGCTTTTTACATACATCCTACTAAGTGTCTGTCTCCATCCGTTGCAAGTGTGGTAACACCCAGGAGCTTGCTTGGTGACCAAAGTAACACAAGCAGTTGCTATTGATCCCCAAGGATTTATTAAATAACAGAAGCAACAAACCCATCCTCAAATTATTTTTTAAAAATATTTTTATTCATATTTTCACAAAATAAAAAATAAAAGCAAACGATGTTCCATTAGCAATTTTGAATTGATAACTTTACTTTTTACAACTTCCATACCTTAGCTACTATACCGAAATATTACTTACAAGCTTGGTTATCTCAGATATAATGTACTACATATCTTAATTTCTTTATCCCAATTAAACTCTGCATTGCTTTAGATATCCATGGGTAATTATTCTTTCATTCCTTGCTTGTGAATATATAAAGTTGATTATGTCTTCCTTTTAATTTCCTTGTGTATTCTGACTCTTTAACCTCTTGTTTCTATGAGCATCATAACTTTTTTTCATTTAGTGGTTACCTATAAGTCTATTATTTCAAATTTTCTCTTTATACATGGTCATACAAATACAAATAGAAACTAGAAGGCTGGGCCAAAGCTAACAAAATGAAATTCAACATGGAGAAATGCAAGGTTCTGCACTTATTGTAGAGTGGAAAAATGAAATGAATGGATATAGGATGGGTGACACCTGGCTAAATGAAGCTATGTGTGAAAGGGATTTAGGAGTCCAAGTAGACCACAAGTTGAATATGAGTCAACAGTGTGATGTGGCAGCTAAGAAGGCCAATGCATTTCAAAATTTGCATGCCTCTCCCAGCACTTAATGGAATGCAGAGACTAAGCTGAAAAGACTGGGACAGCAGTTACATAGTGCTGCTGGCTGCTAGCTCTGCCCCCATGATCTGTGGGAGACTAATGCTGTATTTGGTTGGAGAGCAAACCTATCATGCATTAGGTGTCCATATTTTCCTATGTAAACCTAAAACTAAAGCTAAGAGGTTATTTAGATTATTTTAACCATATTTTTGTCCTGAGCATCATCATCAAGTAGAAGTAATCTGTATGGGAAAAATTTGTGAACCAGAAGATGCAAGTTATAGTGGTAGTAAATTCTGCAATCTGGTACATAATATGCTACAAAAGCATATAAAGTCTTGGTGACAGCTGAGGTGCAAGTGGGATGACTCCCATAAATTCCTAAGTGCCTCCTAGACTGATTCTTAATTGCATGAGATCTTGAGAATAAATGACTGAAATCAAATTTCAAATTAATGAAAATGACCATTTCTCAAGTCGCCTTTATGATGTCTTGAGACAATTTCTCAAGACGCCTAAGGCCAACTCAGATGAGTCACTGGAGACCCATGACTACATTTTCCATGCCTTAATTTCTTTTTTAATAACCCACCGAAAAGAATCAGGAATTTTAAACTCCCCCATCATTATTTCCCTGAATTCAACTATTCCCCCTCCAATGCCCACTATACTGATTTTTGTTCCATTAGGGGAGGTATGGATGCACCCATTTGTTTCCCAGATGGGGCCAATAGTATTGCATCTTAATTTTTATATATACTGAACAAAAAGAACTTCAAGGTGGAGTTGAGCAGAAATATTTTAGAACATAATATGGCACATTTTCCAGTATTATGTTCCTGACCTAATTCAAGTGCCCAGGAGATCCAGTCATGGATCAACCATGCCTTGATTTGTTTGAATCTATATTTGTTTTGTTTTTAAACTGGAGTGCTTTTGGTAGGTGGTGCAGAGGGGGGATGTAACTAAATTGAACTCTTGAGGTAGTACATACACTCATACATACAGGTATAAAGGGTAAACATTTGTGCACGTAATATTTATGCATATTTGTCAAGCTGGTAAACAGTGATCAGCACAAACAAGCAAGCTTCATTCACCAGTGTCTACATTTTAAAAACAGAGAGACTTGCTTTTTTAAAGTGTCTTGTTTTGAAATTCTCCATAGTGGTTTAATTTAGTAACAAGTAGCTTTGACTAAAAAAGGCTTCATTTTTGTCTATGTTTTATTCCCTCCTTGGCTGTTGTTGAATGCTAGGATGTGGCACCTGTGAAAAGCGGTACTGGACACATTCTTCTGGAAGGTCCAGAAAAGGGTATATATGGATGTAACCATATTATGTCCATGTATGCACCAGTATGTCTTTTTTTTTTCCCGAGCAAGCACCAGGAAATGTGTTTAAGTGGAAATCATGTTGCTCTACATGTGTTGCTGGTTTCCACCTCCCAGCATCCTTCACCTGTGCCTATGCTGGCCATGGCTGCTGATACTTGTGCAGTTACAAGTGGTAATGATCTATTTGATTTCCAGTCATGGTCTAAGAAATGCTTGGCATTTGGCAATACCCTCCCAATATTGTAATTTCTGTAATGAATTGTGTGTGTGTGTGTGTGTGTGCATATAAGTGCATTAGTGCTAGTTATCTTCTAGTTTTATTCTAATAATCCTAAAAAGTTTGTAAACACTTTTGAAAAATGTAACTTACAAAACATGCAAATGCTATATTTATTGGTATAATGCACAGTAATATTCTGCAGTATTGGAAATGTATCTTGTGTTATCATTTGTGAGTTTAAGATTGTTTGCCAAAAGCTCCATTGTTTACCATCCAAGCCTCCGTTTCTTGAGAAGGAGGCTTCCTTTAAGAAAATAAGGCAGTGCCATTGAGGAAATGGTGCTATGACCTCCAAAATATATCCTTACTAGGTCTTCAGGCAAAAATATTGGGATCACACCAATATGAAAAAGCAAGGTGTTTCTTTTTAATTCTGACTCTCCAAGAAAAATAAAAAGGCAAAAGTTTCAATGACCTAACCTAAAATTTAGAAAATACTTCTTAGATTTTATAAATATTAGCATCCTCTATTTACAACACATCTTCTATCTACTCTCCTTCCCTTTTGCGTAATTGAGATATAGGTTCCTTAAATTACACAAAATATTTTAAATATTAAATATGGAATGACTGGGCTTGTGAAACTGAAATATCCGATCATCTGTAGGGTTCTTTTTGGATTTGCTCATTGTGAGAATTTGGTTCCAGTTGTTAACTAACCATTACCAACTATCAGGCTACCGAAAAGCAAAATGTCAGAAATGACAAATGGTGCAGTCAACATAATTAAGGTTACTTAAAAATAACCCTCTGCAGTATTAGGAAGGTTATATTCACAAATGTTCCAAAAATTGCTTTAACATTTTGGCTTTCAAATTGTAGCAAATTCCTTATGTCATGTCAACAGTTTCAATGCAATGTTTCAAAAAACTATTGATTAAAAAAGGCACACTTTTTCTATCCAAATAAGTTATAATTTTAGCTTTATGTGTCTTAGACAAATTTTCACACTAAATGCATGAGTTAGAAAATATACGTTAGTTGGGTATTTTTAAAGAAATGTTTACTGTTTGTTTTAGACTAGGAATATATTCTTACAGAATGGGAGGTAAAATAATTGTTCATTTACCACAACTATTGTCTTGTTTGAAAGATCTGTAGTTATGACAATCATAGAATAAATATAATTGAATAACAAGTCCTAAATTATGACCTTTGAAATTAATGTAGCATCTTCTCTTTCACAGGAGAAAAAGATGCAAGAAGGCTCCCGGGGTCTTTCCTTTCCATGCATCTGAATTTATGTCGTTTCTCTCTGTGTATGTGCCTTTAAAGTTGCTGGTTGGTTTATGGCAATCCTATGAATTTCCTAAGGTTTCCTTAGGCAAGAAATATTCAGAGGTGGCTTTGCCAGTCCCTTCCTCTGAAATATCACCTGGTAGTCATTGGTGGTCTCCCATTTAAGTACTAACCAGGGCTGACCCACCCAGGCAAATAATCCTTAATACTGCCCATGTAAATAGGCTCACTTCATTTCTTCCCTTCAACTTTGAGCAATTGCACTGAAGTGGAATTATGGATCTTTCTGTTAGGTTCATAATTCCATTAAAATATAATCTACTCAGTGGATAACACAAGAATTTTTGGCAACTTATCTAATGCCTTCCTATAAATGCAAGATTTCACTAGAATGTATGCAGAACATTGTATTTCTCCCATATCTCTGTGTGTGCCCTGCAGCCAAAAGCAGCAACATAGTGTGCAATAAGGATTTCGCCTATTGCATATTGGAGTGGTTGTGAAAACTATTGCTAAGGAAACCAAACAAATGATTGATAGCTTTGTTCCTTATTTACCTGAGTTTTTAATATTATTTGATATGAACCTCTCTCCTTCCTACAGAACCTTTTGGTACAGTGTGTTCAACACTCATCGTGACTTAGGCCCGGAACAGACCGGCTGCAAAAGCCGGCTTATGGGAAGCTTGGGGGAGTGGCACTTTGAGGCCGCATGACCCCAAGCTGCTCTAAGCCACCCAGCCAACCACATGGAGGTGGCTTCAAGATGCTCCGGGGGCACAGCATTTTGAACCCATATACCAGCGGAGCAGCCGGAAGTTATGCCAGGGCCACCTAAAGCTCCAGTCCAAATAGGAACAGATCTTTTCTGCTCCTATTGAGCCTGGGGTAGAGGATGCCTTTGGAATTGCGGCATGTATTTGCTGTTGTCCCAAGGCGTCTTCAGAACAGTCCTGCCAGTCTGTTCCAGGCCTTATTAACATGGCTTCAGTAAATTTACTAGTGACTGAAATTGTTGTAAGATATTTTATGTACATCTTTCACCAACAGGAGAAAGAAAAATATTCCATTCCAGGAAAGTAACATATGCAGAGAGAGAGAGAGAGAGAGAGAGCAAGCTTGGGAAAAATACAGTGGTTTCTATATCAGCAGAATCAGATTGATAAGACTTCAGGCTAAAAACAATCTGTGTCAAAGTGGCCAAAGAATAAAGAGGAATGATGCACTAGACTCAAGCAACCTTCTCCAGACTGGCAACTTCCAGAAATGGTGGAATAAAAGTCCCATGCTCCCTAGATAACATGGTTATTGGCCATACTGGCTGAGGTTGTTGGAGGTGTTTGGCTATTGTCAACACATCTGGAGGGTGTCAGATTCATACTGTTAGTGGATATGGCACTCATTTTGTATTGTTATAGCTCATCACTTGAATCCTCTGGATATGATCTGTCAGAGCTTTTTATAGTATGTTTATCATGAGAATTTAATTCTGATTCCTGTCATAATAGTAGATAATATCTCTGAAAGCTTAAACATATACAAAGGAATTTTAAAACCATCAAAATAGGTAAGAGTTTTTCTTAAAATATCCATATATAGTTTGTCTAATTTGAGTTTTTCTTAAAATATCCATATATAGTTTCTCTAATTTGAAAATACATTTTAAATATAGTTAAAAGCATATTCTGCAAATGATATGGTTTAACTTTGGTACAATCCCATGCTTTTGTTCTTTTTTTAGCAGTGATAAGAAGCTATATATCTTTTCATATGTGTATGTGTGTATGTATGTATATAGTGTGTGTGTGTGGCTGGCTGTAGATTTGTGATAAAGTTTAACTGCAACCAAGATAGCTGAATCCATCATGTTTAAAACTTGTGATAAGATTCTAATGTTTAAAAAAAATCTAAGAAAACATGGTTTTATCATCTCCTATGAATTCATTAATATGCAACATTTCCTTTTTCCTTTCATATCAAAATAAGACTACAGATGGACTCCTGCCCTCTCTCATTGACTTGACCTTTGATGTTGCTCCCTTTAACACTGAATTTATGCCTTAATCATTTCAGTTCATATACACCATTCCTCACACTTTAGCCATAGATTACTGTGTATCCTCAAAGAAATTATGGGAACTACACAAAAACACAGTAGTCTGTGTCTTAGTTTCCAGCACAACAACTTTGAGTAATATTCATGAAGTCCAGATCAAGTCTTGTATTTTAACACTGTCTACAATTCTTCAGAAATTTGTTAGTAAGATATAGCAAGTCAATTTTTTTCCTGCACAGATAACATCTGTAAAAATAAGTATTTATTGTTCTTGCTTCCTGGAATTCTACTGAATTTCATCTCTGATCAATGTTGCTTTTCACACATTCTTCACCTTGTCTCTATTTATAGTAAATACAACAGCATTCCAGTTCTTTGGCATGGGATGGAAGTGATGAATTCATACTGCTGTGATAGTTTCATTGTGGCGGGAACGTGACCTTTCCAAAGTAATCCGTCTGTTATCTGAAACAGAAAGAGAGAAGGAAACAACAGAGTGAGTAAGGTTTTAAAACATGGATATTGCAGTGAAGCGGTTTTCAATGAGTCCTGAACATAATTTCAAAGGAATATATAAATAAATTACTAGGAAAGTGGATCAGAGGAATCTCAGAATGCAGCTGCCAGGAGGAGTTCAAGAGTTCTGCAATCAGCAATAAATTGCTTTCCTAGAGTGATAAAAGCACTGAAAGAATTCCACAGCACTCTCCCCTTGGAAATAGCAGCTGATAACTAAAATGGTTGAGAAAGTCTTACTATATAAGGAAACTCCTATGCCAAGATGCTCTAAGGAGGAGACAGAATGTCATCCTTTTTGATGTCGGAAGAAATCATGAACTCTGATGTATAGTGAAAACTGAGATACATATAATTTCTCATTCATCCATTCATCAACAAGGAAATAAGATAACTTAGTAAAAACAAATAAACCACTTCCTAGCCATACCCTGGTTGAGCAACATTAGTATTATTAATAACAATGTCATTATAAATTATTTCTTTATCACAGTAAGTGCATTGAATAATCATATTGCAGAAGAATCTATTTGGGGCCAAAAGCTACACATAGCTTTACAATAAACAACTGTAAAGGAGGCAGGTTGTGGCTGAAAATGCATATATTTGAAATGAGACATGCTGTTTCTTCAAATTTGTTTAGCAGCTACTGGACAAGAAAAAATGCCAATTGACACCACTGATATTGCTTAATGTAGATGTGCTACAGCCACAGTAATCTGCAACTGTTTAGACAGGAATGAATGATAGCTATTGTCGGGGACCCCTTGATGTTACTCTGCCATGTGTTGTTGTTGTTATAGAATTATAGAGAGTGGCATTGTTGTTATTGGGCATTTGTTGTTGCTTGGAGGATTTCATTTTAACTGCTGGGAATGAGGAGTTGAGCCTGATGGTGGAAAGGAGATAGACACAGATGTTACCAGAGTTTCAAAGTTGCTTTCCTGGGAAAGGAACATGAAGATGGTATGGGTGGAGGCATGAAGGGGGATTATATGATAGTAATTAGGTCTTTGAAGCCAGTTCTGGCAAGGTTTGTCTACAGAACTGAGCTGCTTAATACATTCTTTCTGGGTCATCCATTAAGTCTAGTTATTGAGTGACTGGGGCATCACAGATCCTGAGAAAGAAGTTAGGATTTCCTACCCAACCCCCTCATGATACTTTACAATATCTATTATGTTAGGTGTATTTTCTTTTAATAATCTATTTGGAAGAAAGCCACATTGATCTTCGTGTGTGCAAGAGCTGAGAATTTTCTTTAAGATTTCTGCCCAAAGTGAAGCAAATATTTTACAATCAACATTTAATTGTAAAACCATTTTATAACATCTAGGTTTCAATACATCTTTACTCTCTTTAGGAATTAAAGTAATATTCACAGAATCGTCCATGACTTTCTGGTGACTTTCCATTGAGAATGTAGTTTATTGTTTGCTGTAGGAGGATTAACAACTCTTGTAGCTTTTTAGTAATATATAGCAGTGAGACCTTCCAGCCCTGGGACTTTCTCAGTTTTACTCTTCTTTATGGCTTCCATTAATTACCTCCATGATTGTCATTTTCTTGTTCAGTTCCTTTCTTTGCTCTTCATTAATCTGTAGGATCCCTTGGTCATTTAAGAAGTTCTTCATTTTCTCAATCATAATTTGCTTGTTCTCATATAATTCTGAATAGTATTTGTAAAAGCAGTTTTTAATTTGCTTATGATCTGCATAAATATCTTTCTCTTCTTTCATCTTTGTTATAAAATATTTTTCCTTTTCTTAATCTCATTGTTAACCATCCTCTCAGTTTATTTGAAAATTCAAATTGTCTTTGTCTAATATCTTATTTTCTTCTCCATTTCACCCACCAAGATGAAACTCGTTTCAGATTTGCTTAAATTTCTCTGATTAATTTTTTGCAGTGTTCTTCTTTAACATTTTTTGCAGTTCTTCTTCTTTAACATTTCTTCTTTCTTCTGAATTTCTCTTGCAATTTTATTAGTTTGTCACTTTTTAAATACTTCTGCTCCCTCACAACCACCTTGCTTGTATCCTATACCACTTTAATATTTTGCTGGAAAGATTCAATAATTATTCCTATTTTTAAAAAAGGTGATAAGCAAGACCCAGCTAATTATCGCCCGATAAGCCTGCTTTCCATCGTGGGTAAATTATATGACAGTCATTTAGCAATGAAATTGCAAAGCTGGATGACTACTCAAGCCATTCTGGGACCTGAACAAGCGGGCTTCAGAGGTCACATGTCTACCATAGATCATATTACTGTTATCTCATTTCTCATTAATAAGTATATTTCCCGTCCTAAAGGGAAATTATTTGCTGCGTTCATTGATCTAAAAGCGGCATTTGATCTAATTCATCGACCTACACTTTGGAGTAAACTGGATAGTTTAAGTATAGATCCAAGACTCTTGTTTTTGTTGAGCCAAATTCATACCAACAATCGCTGTAGGGTAAAATTTACTGATAGTGGTCATCTAACTGACCCTATCTATTCAGGAATAGGTGTAAGACAAGGCTGTGTCCTAGCTCCTCATTTATTTAATTTATTTGTGGCAGATCTTCCAAATTTCATGTCATTGGTTGACACCCATCCTCCTATGTTAGGAAACCGCCCACTTTTAGTGTTACAATATGCTGATGACACTGTATTATTGTCGCTGACTCAGGTGGGCTTAAAGAGAGCCCTGAATAGATTCAGTGAATATTGTGTAAGGTTCCACCTACAGATAAATGTTAACAAATCAAAGGTCTTGGTATTTTCAAAAGGTTTTACTCCAAGGAAATGGAAAATGAATAATCAATCTATAGAACAGGTAAAAATGTATACATATTTGGGTGTTTTATTCCATTACAATGGTCTTTGGGTAAAGCAGAGAGAAAAGACTGTTCATTCTGGGAAAAGAGCATTGGCAACGCTACAATCCTTTTACTATACGAAGGGAAACCAAGATGTCCTTGCAGCCCTGAAAATTTATAAAGCCAAAATCAGACCTCTAATACTATATGGTATATCTGTATGGGCAACAGCTTTTAACAAGGAGGTTGAAAATTTACAAACTTGGTTCTGCAGGAAATTGTTATCTATTCCGCCATGTGTTCATTATTTAACGTTATATGACGAACTTGGCTTGGATTCACTGGAGACCACAGCCTGGTTGATGGCGTATAAATATTGGCTTAAAATTCACTATAGACCAAATAGATCTAGTTTAATCTGGTTTCTTCTATCTGATAACTATTATATTAATTGGTAAAAAACCTTTGAAGATAATCTACAACTAAAGGGTTTAAATTTGGACTCTCTACTCCTATTGACGGAGCAGGAGTGTTTCAAGACAATTAAGGATTGTTTTTTGAGTTGGGAACATAAGAAAATCTATTCTAACTCTTCCAGAGTATGCTCCCCTTTTGTATTTGGCATTCCCCCCTGTTGTGGTGAGATACCAAAGTATTTCCAATCATTGTCCCTTCAGGCTGCGAGGAAAGCCTTCCTCTTTGCAAGACTGAACATCCATCCGTCTTGTGTTACTAAGGGGAGATGTATGAAAATTCCATTTGCTAACCGTTTATGTATTTGTGAAGCATCCCCAGATACCCTACAACACATTGTCTTTCTTTGCCCATTGTATCAAAAACCGAGAAAGAAATTGATAATGAAACTGATGGAAATGAATTACTGTGTAATGGATATAACTCTAGTGCATTTATTGGAGGATTGTAATGAGCAGATTACACAATTGATGGCAAATTTTCTAATGGAGGCAACAAAAATTTGGTACAATTTGAACAGCTGTAGTGCATAGAGTAACTTGTATAAGGAAGGAAGCCAAAGTATCTATGTAAATAATTTTAGTTATAATTTTAATTGTGTATTATGTTTTTGAGATGCCTAATAAAGGTTATGATGATGACTTTAATATTTACTTCCTTGTTTAGATTTCCTTTGAAAAATTATTTTCACATTGAGTTTTCCTTATTATTTCCTCCCTTTTTAAACAATGAATCATTCAAATATCAAACGAAATCTCTTATTTTATTCCTCAAGGCCATCATAATTGAATTATAGTCTGGTAAGATATTTGTTAATATATCTATTTTTCCTATTTTTGTACTGATTGTTGTTTATTTAAAAAACATATCTATTCTTGGCCATGATTTGTGACATCCCAAAAACAAGGTGAAATCTCTTGCTGATCGATATTTGAATCTCAATGCTTTATTTTTATTTTATGTTATTTTTATCCTGCCTTTCTCCCAAAGTGGGACCCAAGGTGGCTAACATATACGCTTTGTCTAAAGGTAATAATTCTTGTCTATCTGCAAGTTCTTGCTATTATTTTCAGCTATAATGCTGCTAGTATTTTCAGTTTTCATTAGCCATTTAAAAAGTTTTCTTTCACGGGAACAAGAATGAAAAGAAAGACAGTAATGGGTTTTGAATCTTACATAAACATGCTGCCATTAAGTCACCACCTTCTCATCTGAACACATTTGTTCTTTAAAAATACATGTCATCAGAGCAGCCCTCTTGCCTTCTGCCTTCTTTCACTACTGATACATAACAGTTGCTGAGGCTGCAATAAATGTGTTTATGTCCAGTTAGATTGCTATAATTTTACAATTCAATCTGAATTTTTCCTCTCTCTTCTTCATTTTTTTTAAAATAAGGAAATCACAGGAGACCAGTATCAGCTCTTGCTTGAAGGCATTTCCTGACATCAGCTTTCACTTTGCACTTCAACTGAAAGTACAGGACTTGACAAAGCACACAGAAAGCCATCAGGGAAGGCTCTTCACCTCATATCCAAAAGGGCCTGACAGGCGTCAATACTGATTCTTTCACAATACTGCAACAATATTTTTAAGCTGCTAGATGAAAGTACATGCAAGGTTTTCCTGCTACTCCTTACAATATTTTATTAAAGATGGGGGACAAAATGTGTTTGCTTCAGCTGGACATCTAATCACTTTTAGCAGCTGGCAGTTTAAATATCAGTAGTTAGTCATCCATGTACAAGTATTTTCATTCTTTGTATATAGTGCACTTACTATCAAAGCATGGAATTCAAAGGTTTTTGATGGCTGGAGAAAGAAGTTCTTTTTGTTTTTTTAACAAAAGAGGGGTATTTTTACTTGTACAATGGGAGTTGGACTTCTGGGCTTTTCTACCACCATTTCAATGAAACTGGCTACAGAACTTTTGTTTACAGCCTATAATTACTCACATCCCTGTCAAAAGCAAGTAACGTCCCCCCCCCCATATCCCTGCAATAGCTTTCCTCTTGTATTTTTAACATCTCAGAACAAAAATAAAATAAAATAAAATGTCTTGATGCCACATGTCTTGTCTTGATGCCACATGGTGCAGATGTCTGGCCTGCCTTGGGAGTGGACCATGTGGACAACAGGGTTTATACCCACTTTCAGAAAACCTAGGATTGAGCTGCTTTTTCTTGTCTGTCTTCTCAGGCCCTCAGGGGCAAAGCAGACCGGCAGCTTGGAACAACCTCCAGATGCTCCAGCCCTGATCGGACCCTTACTGGCTAGGGACTGCAATGACCGGATGCCAGTTCCAGAGCCAGCTACTGCTGCAGCCCAAAATGAACCACCGAAAGGAGCACTTTTTCATCTGCATGTCCCGCCCCTGAAGCATCCAGAAGCTGCTCTTTCCTGCCTTTCTGTTTTGTGTCTCAGCCATCTTTCTTGAGAACCTACTAAACGAAACAGGAAAATTATTGGAAATAATAAAACTATTTGGTGAAATGGCCAGTTTCAAAACAAATAAAGAAAAAACTATTATTTTGACCAAAAATACAGTGGTCCCTCTCCTTACTGAAGGGATCCGGTCCATATCCCCCCGTGTAAGGAAAAACCTGTCTATGCTTGAGGCCCATAGGAAATAATGGGGCTCGTGCATGTGATGGAGCGGCAAAATGCCGCTCCTTTTTGAGCTGGGAAAAAGCCGGCTTTTCCACCACAGCTTTGTGGTGCTCCTGTGGCGTATAAATGCCACACCACCAGAGCATCACAAAGCTGCCCACCATGCTGGCTTGGGGGCAGCATCAGAGCATGTGGCATCTAAACACTGCACTCTGATGCCGTCCCAAAGCCAGTGAAAAGGGGCGGTCTGTTTAACCCCCAAGACAGGTTTGGTTGCCTTGGTGAATGAACTAAACAGGTGCACTCCGGTTGGTTCTGCTAGAACTTTCAGTGGCGTTGATAACATTGACCATGACCTTCTTCTGGGCTGCATTGTCAGCATAGCACTTTGTGGCATTGTTTTACAGTAGCACTACTCTTTCTGGGGACAGACCTTTGAGAAGTAACTGTTGATAGATAAACAACTTTTAATAAGGACACAAATACAATCATGTTTTGTCTTAATTATGTAGTTTTTAGTTATTTATGAATAAACAGCTAGCTGCAACTATTTATAGTTACTTGGCCTCTGGAATATTTTATTCTTAAGACTACTCTGCTGGATATATTTCAATTTTATTTTTCTCTGTAGTGGACACTAACTGAATAAAATAAATGACCAGCTTGCAAAGCAACATTGGAAATGGCATAAGTAAATTCTGAGTGTATATGACACATAATAAAATAAAGCGTCAGTAGAGTATTTTAAAAAACGACAATGACGTATAGAAAAGCATATACATGCATAGATTTCTTCACAGTATTGGAATGCAACGTGCAGTTCTTTCTTTAAAGGATGAAACAGACTTTTGAAGTTTCTCATCAGGCTGTACTGATGAAGAATCTAAAGCTGCTAATAGCAATTTACCGCCATCATTTGATTTACTAAATGATGGTATGCATCATTTAGTAAATCAACACAAGATATTTTCCACACATAGGGTTATAACCTTTCTTAGGCTGTCAAGACACTGATAGGAGGGATGGTTAGGGGTTCACTTGCAGGGAGAGGCAGAGTCAATGAGAAGAGCTGGTAAGTCAAGAAACAAGTACAGTATGTGAATTATTTTGGCCTGTCTGTTCAGGCCCATTGACACCACCAAAAAGCTTAATGAAATAGATGAGATTCTTTTTGACGAGGGTAAAAAACATATAGCAAAATATTATAAACTATTAAAGAAAAGAAGTCTACAACAAGAGACAATAAAATGGGCTAAGGACCTTGGCAAGTCCAACAACCTAGAGACTTGGAGAAAAATGTGGAAAAGCACAAACAAATTTACCCTTTGTCGGAACTACAAGGAGAGCTTCATTAAAATGATGTACCAGTGGTACTTGTCCTCTTGTAAATTGAATGCAATTTACAAAACGGGCAATACAGAATGCTGGAAATGTGACAAACCAGGTGCCTCCTTTATTCATATCTAGTGGAAATGCCAGGAAGCACAGAAATATTGGGACAAGATTCATAATGTAGTAATTTTACAAATAAAATTTTCTAAGAATACTTTACTATTTCTGCTGAATATGACATGTACTCTGGAAATTAAAATTGAAAACAAATATTCACTAATTTTATTATATATGGTATCCACTGCAAGGACCCTATACAGTGGTACCTCGGGATACGAAATGCGCGGGTTACGAAATTTCCGGGATACGAAATAGTTGGATTGGCAAAAACTGTTTCGGGTTACGAAATATTTTTCGGGTTACGAAATTCATTTCGGCGCGAAATTCAAATGCTATAGGCTTCCAGCGCTAACGGAAAGCTATTTCGGGTTACGAAATTTTCGCGTTACGAAGGGAATGGCGGAACGAATTAATTTCGTAACCCGAGGCACCACTGTATGCAAAATATTGGAGACAAAAAGAGATCCCATCCCCAGAAGAATGGATTATTAAACTAAGAGAGGCAATGAACATGGATGTCTTAACTGCGGCGATGAGAGAGCTATTGACTACAAATGCAGAACAAGAATTGAACTGTCTCAGAACATATGAAGGGAAAATAGGAACTGGACAGTTATCCTGAAAATCTTTATAATTTTGATATGAATCATCTTTTCCTATTATTTACCTAAAATAAAATAGACCAAGACATGATAGGAGAAAGAAATTACATTAAATTAAATATTTAAGGTAAATTTAAGGCAAAGTAATTTTGTTTCAAAGTAAAAAAAAAGTTTGAAATTAAGCAAAAGCTGATATTAACATTCTGGACACAATAATTTTTTTTTTTTGGGAGGAGGGCAAATTTTAGTTAAAGTTTTTATTACGGTGAACTAAATTATTTAGGAAGTCACTAAATAATAAGATCACTAAACTAAGCGCCTAGAAATGAAGATTATCAGTTTAGTGTTTAGGAAAATAGATGCTAGAATATGGATGCAGTGATTTGTAAGAATGTTTAATAGTTGGTTTGATGGAGTGTGTGTGTGTCTGTTTTATATGGTGTTTTTGTGTTTTTTGATTTGTTTTGTATGTTAAGAATGTGAAAGGATTTTTGTGTGTATAATTTGTGTATTGTGTAATTTTTAAAAAAATAAAAATTTGTTTTGACAAAAAGCAGGGTAGAAATAAAAGTTTTATTATTATTTATTACTTATAATAAAAACAGCAAAACTCATTCGTATTTGATAAAAGTTAAAATTATGGAATCCATTACTTTGACATCTGTAACAAAATCTTATCCTTAGGTTTGGTTTAATTTCTACATTTATAATAGGAGTATGCATGCATATATATGTAAAGCCACATTTTATATTTTGCCAAATATGATCGAATAGGATGGTAAGCTGATTTTAGGTATAAACCCACAGTAAGGGATGCTGAGCTAGCTTTTCCTGCTTCAAAATACAGCTGGCAACATTTCATGTTTCCACTGGCAAATTATATTTGACATTTAATTTGAAAACCAAGTTATCCTAATCTAAAGCTCTAGTACAACGAAAGTGATAAAGCAGCAAAGCTGTCTCCAGGACAAAAATATTTTCTTTTTAGTTCAGATAATTTTAGTTACAAGTAATTGAAAATACAGTTTTGAATGAATTACTTCAGATGGTTAATTACACCCAAACAGCCACTATTGTAAATGGTGAGGAAGCAATACAGTAAAATAGTTTTCACTTTAAAATGTATTAGATATCAAATAGCCAAAAAACAAACAATATAAATGATTGTATGCACTGAAACCAAAGTTTGTACTGCTCTGTGTCCTCGGCTTTACACCTGTATATGTATCCTAATGTTCATGCTAAATAAACCATTTTGGGTATCATATATTTTATACATGCAAATTCTAGTAGGTTACTCATGTGCAACAAATATGTTGGACTTTTTCCATTGTTTGATGCAGTGCAATTTTTTGTTCTTTACAGGAGTGGTGGAATATTTCCATTTGGCTTCCATTTCCATTATACACTAGCAAAGAGAAATATCAGTATCAATATTGGTTATTAGTATCAGTATCAGTTATCACTTAGCTATGCACTACTTTCTTTCCCTCACCTTCCACTTCTGAGAACTGTAAGACGATGATACCTTTGAGATGATGATAACTGAACCAAAAGTAGAAAACATTTCCAGTTCCAAAGCTTTCCCCACTACGTAAATGAGTTCATAATGGTCAAATCTATACTTTATAGTCCGCTGATGTGATCTTATATTACATGATCTGTCTGCAGCCTTTGACACTGTTGATCACTGTCTTCTAGTTGACATACTCTCTGACCTTGGGTTCTCAGACTCTGTTCTCGACTGGTTTAGATCTTACTTGTCTGGCAGATCTTTTGCAGTAGTTGCAGGGGGTCAGACTTCTTCTCCTGTTCCCTTATCTGTTGGAGTTCCCCAGGGCTCTGTTCTGGGTCCCCTTCTGTTTTCTCTCTACACACTGTCCTTAGGAAAACTCATTAGCTCTTTTGGCTTTTCCTACCATCTGTATGCCGATGACACCCAGCTGTATCTTTCTGCCCCTGACCTTTCTCCAAGGCTTGAACAGCAAGTCTCGTCTTGCCTTACAGCTGTCTCGCAGTGGATGCGCCATCGGCGTTTGAAGCTCAACATGTCCAAGACGGAGCTTCTTGTCTTTCCTCCTAAGCCCAACCTTCAACACTCCTTTTCTGTCTCTGTGGACAACATTTCCATTCAACCAGTCCAGCAAGCCCGCAGTCTTGGCTTTATCTTTGACTCTTCTCTGTCGTGTATCCCTCAGATCCAGACCACAGCCAAGGCTTGTAGATTCCTTTTGTACAATATTGCCAAAATCCGACCATATCTCACTGCCTCTACTGCCAAGATCCTGGTCCATGCCCTAGTGATCTCACGACTGGATTACTGTAATGTCCTCCTGGCTGGGCTTCCTTTTTCTCACCTCCGTCCTTTAATCTCTGTCCAGCATTCAGCTGCACGCATTATCACTTCCACCCACCGCTCTGACCACATCTCTCCTGTGTTGGCATCCCTTCACTGGCTCCCTCTCCCTTTCCGCATTCAGTATAAGCTCCTGCTGTCGACATTCAAAGCCCTCCATGGACTGGCCCCTCCTTACTTATCAGACCTTCTTTCTCCTCACCTTCCCACCAGGGCCCTCCGTTCTGGTAGTCAAGGGTTCCTGTCTCAGCCCAGGATTTCCTCTGCCCCATCCCGGATTCGCCCCTTTTCACTTGCTGCCCCTCACTCCTGGAACCTTCTTCCTCCACAAGCAAGAGCCATCACTTCTTTAACCAGCTTCAAAACGGAGCTGAAAACCATCCTATTCAGAGAAGCCTTCCCAGGCATCGCATAATTGTCGCTTACTATCTGATGTTCTGTTGTTGGCTGTTTATCGATCCATTTCCTGTATTCCTATGTACTGTATATGTATTATCCTACTTGTGATTATGTATTTTCCCTGGATAATGATTAACCATCCATTATGAAGCCTTGCCCTCCCTCCAGTCCATCTGCCTTGGTCCAGGCCTCGGAGGTTGAGAGGAACTGCTGGACCTCTTACCCTTTCTCGTCACCACTCCCTTCTCCTTCTGTATCATGTCTTTTTTAGATTGTAAGCCTGAGGGCAGGGAACCGTCTAACTAAAAAGATTGCATGTACAGCGCTGTGTAAATTTACAGCGCTTCATAAATAAAGGTTAATAATAATAATAATAATGTCAAAATTAAGAAGAGAACTGATTTCTTTGAAATTAGTTTTTTTCTGAGATGGTCTAGAAACTGCAGATAATGCTGAATGATTTGTTTGGCTGCTGTGTGGGACAGTTCCCCGAACACAGAATCATAGAATCATAATAATTTAATACTTCTGCTGAAGAAAGTGAGTATTTGATATTGGGCAGTTTTAGCATATAAAGCCCTAAAGATTTTGGAGTCTAGTTTTCAAAAGAATTGTTTCTTTTCTTTAGTGTCAATTTAGTCCTTCAGGCAACCAGTGTGGATGCCACATTAACATAGTGCAAAACACTTGAAACTAATCTCAGAGGACCATTTAATCAATGAAGGATTAACTCACCAGTTTCTATGTGACCTCTGGTTATCTTTTCAGGCAGATAACAAGAGATTCCTAGAAAGCTTAAGAACCCTTAGAGAGCTTCCAAGACCACAGAGAGCTTAAAATCTTGTTTAAAATGTACACTTGAATAAAGATTGGGATTTAAAATATGGCATAAACTGTTATCCTTTCCAAATGATGAGCAGATAATATGTGCTGGTATGCTTTAAAAAGGATGAGCAACTCTAAAACAAAATTATAACAATCAATGCTCATGTTAAAGGAGCTCTAATAATAGTACCCTGCTGCAATTGTTTGGAAGTGGAATGCATGGAGGCGAGGTGGAAATGCATGTTCCCTCTCAACCATTATGTCCCCATGTTTACGGGTAAAGTCTAAGCATAGGGTATAAAAGCACATTCAGTTGAACATAGTTACAATCCTCTGCATAATTGGGAACACTGGCTGTGCAAGGTCCTGGATCCCATGGAAACTATAAGTATGTCCAGTTGCAGTCCCTGGTTGCATCTTTCCCCATCAAAATACAAATGGTAACCTGGAGTGGATATGGTCAGAATATGAATCCTCATAGCTCTCTCACACAGTGAGCTACTTAGTTTTAACTGAAAGTTTGCATCTGGACTATAGCATTGCTGATTCCAATCCGGAAACCAAGTTTGGAGGAGGGGTGTTACATGGCTGAATATAAAATATAATTGTTCACACAGAAAACTAGCATGACAGGTAGAAGATCAAAACAGAGCCTTCTCCCCTAACACGCCAGCTTTCTATATAGAGATATTTTTAAAATAGCTAGTCATTGTTGTCATTATCTTGCACATGAAATATTCAATCCTCTCCTGAAGTGTGATTTGTTGCAGCTCGATGCAGTTTATGACATCAGTTAAAATTAGCCTTCCAATTTAGTTGACAGATGTGAAAAAAGATTTTCTAGGATTCAAATGGAGGTTAAAAACTCTCTCAAGTGTCACACATAACTTTGTTATAACCTATTGGACGAAGCATTGGGAAGCATCCCACTTTTAGGCACATCATCCAAACCTATTTCTTGGAAATTCTAAAAATTATCATTAATAACCCCTTAGGGTTCAGTGTATTTATTGAGAAGACAAGGACATTAGGAAGGAGGGATAAGAGAAAGAAAAAGGAAGAGTAGAAAGAGAAATGGCACAAATGGAAAATGGGAGAGGAAAATGAATCAAGAGAAACAAAAGCTTGCAGGATAAAGCTGAGAGATGGTAAATAGAGGAAGGAGGACAACGGACTGAAGAGGGAAAGCATGTGGTAGAAAAGAGACACAGTCAAAAGGAGACTCAGACACTAAGGCACTGTAGAAATAGCCCCTAAGGGGCAGCATGCAGCCGTCCCTTCTTCAGCCGGATCAGAGCCATGGCAACCTCACACTGCTGCCCCGATCCGGCCACTGGAGGGCGCAAAAAGGAGCCGCAAAAAGTGGCTCCTTTTTGCACCCTCCAAAGGGTGCCATAGCCGCAACAGCACAGCTGTATGGCGCCCCTTCAGCACTGCATCATCTGGATGCAGCGCCGGAGGTGCACCACGATGCCGTGTGACATCTGGAATGGCACGCAGAGGTGCGGAATCAGGACGTCCAGCATCAGGACGCTGCACCCTGAGACCGCCCACAGGCCGGCACAAAGTACTGGTCTGTACAAAGCCTAACAAAAACTGGGAAGAAAAGTAAGCAGAGAGAATGCAATTGGGGGACAGGAACAGAAACTTGTAGAAAGATGAAAAAGGAATGGGATAGAAAGACAAGTGGAGATGGAGATTCAAACAGACCATAAGGGTACTAAAAGAACTGACAAAAGTAATCTCAGAAACACTGGCAATAATCTTTGAGAATTCCTGGAGAACAGGAGGAGGGAAAATGTTGTCCCCATATTCAGAAAAGAAAAATAAGAGGACCAAAATAATTAACACTAAGTCAGCCCAACAACAATACCATAAAAGATTCTAGAGCAGATGATTAAACAGAAAGTCTGTAAGCACTTAGAAAGGAATGCTGTGATTACTAAAAGTCAAGATGGGCATGCCAGACTAATCTTACCATTATTATTATTATTATTATTATTATTATTATTATTATTATTATTATTATT
>NC_056528.1:41153657-41155073 GCF_019175285.1 Sceloporus undulatus | reverse complement strand
GGAATGCTGGGAACATAGCATATCTTGATTTCAGTAAGGCCTTTCACAAGGTTTCTCCAAGATATTCTTGCAAAAAAGCTTGTAAAATATCAGCTACACAATGTGACTGTTATGTGGATTTGTAATCGGTTGATCCAGTGAACTCAAAGGGTACTCAACAATTGCTCCAACTCATCCTGGAGAGAAATGACTGGCAGGTACCACGGATTCTCTCCTGAGCCAAGGCCAATTCAACATATTTATCTTTAAGAAAAATAAAAATATTTTTAATAGTGAAGTATAAATGACAATTACACAAAAAGAAGAAAAGCGGGGAAATTATACCTAAGGCATATACATAATATGCTTTGATTGAGATTTCCTGCATGGCAGGGGGGTTCGACTGGATGTCCCTTGTGGTCTCTTCTAACTCTATTATTCTATGATTTTATACAAAGCAACAAGAACATGGAAAAATAAAAAATAGAATGGTCAGAATGCACAGGGGAGCCATTGAAATCCACCTAGACAATGTCAACAGGAAAAAAGAAACCCTTAAAGTAAACAAAGTTTCATTACCAGTCCTGAAAAACACCAAAATCAAGATCCAGCAAATGCAATTAAAAAACACGCAGGGTGAGGGGGGTTTCCCAGCAGACAATGGGTCATTCATTAAATAGACACCGTGAGGTCTTGCCATTCATGGGCACATCCAGAACTGCCCATATTACTACGGTTCTAAAATCTCTCCACTAACTGCCTATCAGTTTCTGGGCAAGGTACAAGGGGTTGGTTCTAACCTTTAAAGGCCTACATGGCTTGGGTCCTGACTACTTGCAGGAACACCTACTTCCATATAATCCACCACACACTTTGGTCCTCTGGGAAGAATCTGCTACAACCTAAGAAAACCAGACTATCAGCAGTGACCCAGATGACCTTCTCATCAGCCGTTCCCAGGCTCTGGAATGACCTGCCGGACGAGATCCATCATATTACTACCTTGGAAGCCTTTAAAAAGGCTATTAAGACGGATCTCTTCCGGCAGGCCTTTCCAGACTAGGTTAGATCCATTAGACTTGCCTCCCTATTTACACCTATCTATTTACACCGATATCAAAATTGATTGATACCATCACCCCATCCCCCCTCCTTTAGAGGAGGACTCATTGCTTGTGCTAATCTGCCCAAAATTTTAGTGTATTCCTATTGGACAGTTTTAATTTTTTTTTTATGTTTGATCTCTTTTTATGGCTTGATCATTGTTTTTATGATTGGGGGGGAGGCTTGAGGGTTTGGCGTTTTTAAACTGTAATGTTTAATTGTTTGATATTTTATTTATACTGTTGGAATCCTCTTTGATTCCTTTGTGAAAAAGTGGAATAGAATTATTATTATTATTATTATTATTATTATTATTATTATTATTATTATTAT
>NC_056528.1:41118673-41153630 GCF_019175285.1 Sceloporus undulatus | reverse complement strand
CCACAACAGAACAATACACAGATTAACATGTAAATTACTTCCTCTCAACCAACAGTATATATACCTCACTCTCTTCCATGCCAGCATTCTCTGAAGATGCCAGCCACAGCTGCTGGCAAAACTTCAGGAATCAACTCTTTTAGAATACAGCCTCATAGCCTGAAAAACCCACAAAGCCCCCCACTATAATTGTGGCCAGTTATTGGGCTATGTACTAGAGCCATCTGTAGTGTAGTTATAATAGATAATATAGTTTTTTTATTAGTATTTTTAAATTTTACAATACAAATTGTTACACTTTCTTCATACAAATATATGTTGTAACACTTTACTTATTTTATACTAAATATCACACCTCACTACACCCCTTTGCCATCCATATAATGCTGGAGACCTGGGTTGAAATCCCGGCTTGGCAACCTGCTCAGTAACCTTGGGCATGTCACACATTCTCAGCTTCAGAGGAAAGCATAGGCAAATCTTGCCAGAAAACAAACCTTGGAACGAAGCTTGGAACAACCTCCATGATAGGTTTGCTCTGGATGTCATATTGAGGAGGGAGCAAGGTGGTCTCTTCCAATTCTACGATTCTATGATTCTAAGTCAAACACTGAAGGCACACAACAACATGGTGAACATTTTGTTTTATACTTATATTGTGCCTCTCTTTAAATTTATTAATTTCCTAGATTGTTGCATTCTTATTTTCACAGGAATTAATCAAATAAATATATTTCATTTTCTATCCATCTAAGTCGCCAGGTGATTCACATGGTAGTGTGGAAATGTATTGTGCTACTGTTTTACCACAGTAAATTTAAGACTAATTAATAAAGATTTGCCTTTTATGAAGGAGCCAAGAGTCAGACAGTAGAAAAATAGAGAAGTTGAAATCAGAGTGGAAATTTACCTGGTTAAAAGACAACAATTCTTTTGCTGGGAAACAAATGCTCCCTACTCCTTTCTGAAGTCAAAATATTTCTGATTAAAATTTGTGTTGGGATAGCTTACAGCTTTCATTCAGTTTTGCGTTGTTATTATTATTATTACTATTATTATTATTTTATTCCCCTTCCCCAAAACTGGGACTCAGAGTGAATCCCAGGTTGTTGTTTTTTACAAGATTAATAATAGCACCTTTTAAAAACATAGAAATTCATTCCCTGAATTGATGACAGAGTAAATGGTTGAGTTAGTTGTTGGGATTAAGAAGTCATGCATTGAATTGAGTACCTTTCTTATCTATTTCCCCTCCATATGTTACTTTAGCTTTCTAAGTTATTCATATCAGCTGGAAGGAGGGAAGGTATGGATAAGCACACTACCTCCCCTATTCAAGAGAAAATATTCATTGTCAAATAATGCTTTGTACAAATAAATTTAGAAGGTGTTCGTATAATCCTGGGCATATACACTGCCTTTCAAACTAAATTATTGTGGGGATTTTGTTGGCCTTTCAGCCATTAATTCTACGCCGAACAGCTAAAAAAATTAAAAGCCTTTATAAAAGGGGGATCAGTTCTGTCCTGACTCAAAGAACAGCAAGGGGAGAGGGAGAAAGAGCTACTCCCCTAGATGCATTCCATTAACAATCAGATTATATGCACAGCATTCCTCCGTTATTCTCCTGCCAGTAAAATCTGTACTCACATTGTCTCTTTTTGCATGCCTATTTTTATAGAACAGAGGGTATCTGGTCATTTTTGTATTTTATTACTGAGCTCTTCAAGAATTCTCCTCCCCCTTCTTTGAAAGGATGTTTTTTTTCTCTCTCAAAACTGGGCCACATGCCTCTAAGGAGACAGTAGTGCATTATTTCATTCCCACCTTTCTTCTTTTCTGGCATCTCTGAGGCCTGCTATGCCCAGAAGTGCTTCTACTCAAGCTGGACCATCAAATCAATTATCACAGCAGTCTACTTTCTAAATATGAATGGCAATGAATGACAACAGGCAAAGCAAACTTTCAGCTTTGATTTGTCATTGGTAATGAAATTTTTGTGTGTGTATGCACACGTACATTCATATGCATGCGTATATGTTTCTCAGAGCCTGGTTATTTGGCAAACTCTTCCCCCTGCTGTCTACAGCAGCATTGTGCCAGATGCAGACATTAATAGCAATAACTAACGTTTCACATTTCCAGAGCCACAGTCACAACAAGAAATGGTACAAGGAGCCATTATAGGTGTGTGGGTATGTCCTGCTTGCCTACACTTTGGATTACTTTAGCCTCTGAGGAAATGTTGAAGTATAGCCACTCCATCCACTGATTCCACTTGGTATTCTTTATTCCGGCAATATTGGAGAAATCGGTTATTTTTTTCAGTTGTTGAATTACACAATGCAACAGATAATCCACCTTCAAAAACATTGTTTGGGGCTGTAAATAGTTCTTTGACGAATTTACTCTCTTACGTGCAAAAAACATCAATTACTATGATTGACTTGAACAGTTTAATGAATTTTTTATATCTAATTGTTATTAACACTTGTACCAACTATATTGTTTATTCTATCTTCTAATAGGAAATCCGTTTAAAATAATTTTCTAAAAATAGGAGAGAAAAATGGCTTTATTAGATATAAATATTACATATACTGGGTAGTGTAATATTTATATGTATTTTAATGCAAGTGGCTGAATGATTTGGCAGATTTGGCACAAAAAAATCAATTAAGATTTTAATTGATCTGATCTATAAGACAATATGGGTTCTAGTTTCTAGTTTTAAAATATCCTCTTTCCTCCACTATTACTATCTTATAAAATAGTCATTTCAGTTTACTTTACAATGTTGCAATAACAATATGATTATAATTTTAATTATGTTATAAATTTGTCAGGGAATCATTAGCTTTGAAGTGTTAAAATCCACTTTGTGATACTGTGGTGGGATTTCCAGTTTTAAGCTGTATGGTGTTTACACACAAAGAAGAAAGAAAAGAGGGAAGGCAGAGAAAAGAAAACACCTTTAGAACAGTTAAGATGTGAATCAATTCAGACCCGAAACATAACAGAAAAATTAAACTAATGTGCCTTGTCATCACAGTACTATTTGACATACGTTTTTTCTCTGAAAGTAGAATATATCATTAATTGTAGATAGATTAGAAATATTTTTGATATTTACTCTCTATATGAAGAGGAAAATCCTACTCATTCCATGCTCTTAGCTTATACTAACATTTCAATGAATATGGACAGAATGATGTGTTTCACATGCAGAGTCTTGATTGTGTACAGAAATACCTTGAGAATAACAACATAAAGGGAAGTTCTACCAATTCAGGATACACAATGAGCAAGTTAAGAGAGTTAATTTACTTCATTAATTTCACTTTTATGATCAGCACAGACATGCAGAATCCAGTGACATGCTGCCTACTCAGTTCAGTTCTGCTGAAATAATTCCAGCACAACAACTAATAATTTCTTTCAATGATTTAGAACACAATTTTTCTTAAGGCTCTTAATATCTTTTCCATGTGAACTCTACACTAGAAAGAAGAAGATACCTCATTATGGGCAACCTCTGAACTATAATCTCTAATCCGTATTTGTTGGCAGATTTCAGAATTTGAATGGACTCTGCCTCTGTATTTGAAGGACAGGTTACTCACCTGTAATGGTATTTCTTCGAGTGGTCACCTGCGAATACATACTAATGGATTCTACTGTGCCTGTGCAGTTTAGCTTGGAAACTTCTGGAATCACTGGGCAAAGTTTACTTTAAAACTTTTTGTAACTTTTTGTTGGTAGCTCCACCATGCGTTTCCGCTCTTTCCCCAGTTCCGAAATTTTACGCCACGTAAAAGTGACACAGGAGTGAGATAGTGATGAGCAAGACACTGAGGGAAGGATGGGCGGGATTTGTATGTATTCACAGATGACCACTCAAAGAAATACTTTTACAGGTGAGTAACCTGTCCTTCTTCTTCGTGGTCTCTGCAAATCATACAAATGGATTAGACTGACAAGCTTAGGTCAGTGGAGGAGACAGTGTCATGACACACAGTTAGGTTCAAACAACATTATGTTTATTAAACAACAAATAAACTGTTGAACCAAGCAATACCTTGTTTGAGGCATTCTTAAAAAGTAACATTCAAGAATGTCAGGTAACCAAACATTGAATTCAAATGCAATTTGATCAATCATAACACAAAGGCATTAGTCAAAGGGTCATGTCATGTCAATGCATTTCAACTAAAGCACAAAATGAACATTTACATAGATTGCAATGCAACAAATCAATGTAAACCAGAAACCAACACAGCCATCCCAAAAGCTGCATCCTGTTTGGCCCTGGTGTCCAGCCTGTAGTGTTTGATGAAAGTCAGGGGATGGGACCAAACAGCAGCTTTGCAGACATCCTCCAGCGGTACCCCAGTCAAAAAAGCGGAGGATGTCGCTAGCACCCTAGAGGTGTGAGCCCGAACCCTGGCAGGGAGAGGTCTATCCAACAATTCATAGCAGAAGTGGATGGTACCAGACACCCATTTAGAAAATCTCTGCACAGCCACAGGTTTTTCGGTTCCGAATAGCACTGAAACAGTCTTTCGGAATGGTTTGAACCCATAGTTCTGTCCAAATAGAAGGCTAAGGCCCTCTGAAAGCCCAAGGTGTGAAAATGGCATGCGGTATTAATCAGATTCGAAGCTAGGATTTGCAGCACAATGTCCTGACACATATGAAAGGAAGACACCACCTTAGGTAAAAAGGTGATGTCGGTAGGGAGGACAATCCTTATGGAACCGAAGGAAAAGCTGATCCCTTCACAAAGTACAGAGTTCGCCTGCATGGCGGGCAGAGGTGATAGCCACAAGAAAAGCAGTCTCAAGTCAGCAGTGGCCATGGGTTCAAAAGGCTTGGATGCAAACAAGACAGCACAGCCAGAGGATGGAGGTTGTTGCAACCCTTCAGGAAACTCGTCACAAAAGGGTCTTTGAAAAAGGAAGGCCTGTCCTCAAATTGGTAATGGGAACAGATGGCAGAAAGATAACACTTGATGGAAGTGAAGCACAGCCCTGAATCCAGAAGTGTCATCAGGAACTCCAACACCACCGACGTCAGTTCCCGGGACAGAGAGAGGTCTCTTGCAGAAAGAAAGTCCACAAACTTCTTCCATTTGGAAGCATAGGATTTCTTTTGTGGCAGGTTTCAGGGCAGCCAGGATTACCATCTGTACCAAGGCAGGGAGCGACTCTAAGGACAGAGACTCCAGGTCACCAGCGGAAGACTGTTCATGTCTGGATGTTGAACCCGACCTTTCTGGAGTGTAAGTGTAAGAAGGTCAGGACGGAATTCAAGCTGGAGAAATTCCCTCTGGGACAGATGGAGCAGGGATGGAAACCAAGGTTGTCTCGGCCAGCAAGGCGTGATCAGGATGGCATCTGAGCAGTCCACTATCATCTTTGACACCACTCTTGTGATGAATGGAAATGGAGGGAAGGCATAGAGCATTTCTCCTGACCAGGTGAAGAGGAATCCATCTCCGAGGGAGCTGTGTGCTCGTGACTAGGAACAAAACTGGGTACAGTATCTGTTGTTGTTGGCCACAAACAGGTCGATCTGCGGTGTCTCTCACTGGTGGAAGAGATCGGTCATGGACTCGGGATGGAGCATCCATTCATGGCAAGTGGTGGAAGACCTGGCAAGGTCGTTCTCTTCTTCTGGCAAGTGAAGATGTGTCATGGTATGCACCATTCCCAGATTCGAAGGGTGATCTCTAGCAAGGTCGGGGATCTGGTGACTCCTTGTTTGTTGAGGTAGTACATGGCCGTGGTGTTGTCGGTGAACAGAAGCACTACCTTGTCCACAAGGTCCGTCTCGAAAACCTTCAGAGCCTTTTTCACTGTGAGCATCTCCAGAGCATTGATGTGGAGACTTCATTCTTGGTGGGACCACTTGTCCTTGATGATGAAGTTTGTGGTGTGGGTCCCCTATCCTTCCAAGGATGCATCTGTGTTCAGCGTGGTCTGGGTCTGGGGTGGCAAAAATAGGCATGCTGATGCAAACGTTCTGGGAGTCGAGCCACCGTCGGAGAGGTCTTGGTACCGTGTTGTCGGGTCTGTCTGAGGGTCGATAAGAACCAAGTCTGTAGAGGTTGAAGCCAAAGTCTTGCCCATGGAGTAACGAAGGTCGTAGAGGCCATGTGTCCCAGGGCCACTTGGATATCGCAAGCTGCCACTCTTCTGTGAGAGAGGCAGATTTGAACTGCCGTGCAAAGGGCTCAAAACCAATCTGCCGGTAGATAGGCAATGCAGTCTTCGGAGTTGAGGATGGTACTGATGAACCTGATCTGCCTGACTGGGATGAGGTGTCCAAGTTCACCACGAGAGCGAGAGAGGCAAGGAGAGACAAGGAGAACCCGACATCTCTTTGCGATTAGTTCTTGGAGGGAGTGGCGAAGAGCCAGTCGTCTAGATACGGGAAGACCCTGGTCCCCCTCCGATGGAGATAAGCCACCACTGGACCCATGCACTTGGTGTAGACTCTTGGGGCCATGGTCAGACTGAAGGGAAGGACATTGTATCGATACATGTCAGTGCCAACGGCAAAGGACAAGAAACTCCGATGATTCTCTCAAATTGAGACATGGAAATAAGCGTCCTTGAAATCGATCATTGTAAACCACAGGCCTTGGTACAACAAGGGCAAAATAGAAGCAAGAGTTACCATATGGAAATGATGGTAAATCAAATAAACATTATGGGGTCGGAGGTCCAAAATGGGTGTGAGACCGACATCGGTCTTCGGAACAGTAAAGTATCTGGGAAAAAAGCAACTGGGAGCCTGTGAGGAGTCCAGGGGTGAAATGGCCCCTTTAACAAGAGTTTGTGTACTTCATCAAGAAGGGTGTCTGAGGGAGGGGTGGAAATGGGGAGCTCTTCGAATTCAAGGGCATAACCCCCTGCAGACAATGTCCAGGACCCAAAAATCGGAAGTTATCGTGGCCCAGGTGTTATAAAAAGGCCTTAAAATATCAAGGAAGGAATGGACAGAAGAGACGAAGTGTGCAGCAACCCTTCAAAATTTCTTCTTACCCTGGTCAGTATCCTGTTTGCGGTAGCTTTTGCGGTATTGAGAAGGGGGCTGGCGGAGTCCAGCAGAAGAAGAGGAAGACTGAAAAGGGTAGCATTGTCTGTGGTGTTTCTGCTGTTGGTATGGGCAGTCCTGTTGGAATGAATGCTGACCCTGGCCTGTTGGCGCCTATTACCAAACTTCTTATGGAGGGAAGACTGGGTTGGAGCAGACATACCGTGTTTCTTAGCAGCCTCTTTCATACGGTATTTATAGTTCAGGCATCTGACTCCTTGTGAAATAAGCCAGCATTGTCAAATGGCATGTCCTCAATGGTGGACTTTGCATTGGGGTTGAGGTCCAACGCCCGGAGCCAGGAATGTCTTCTCAGCGTGATTGAAGCAGCTATAGACTTGGCTGAACAATCTGTAGCGTGGCGAGTGGAAGTTATGAGCCATCCCCCCAACAGAATGAGCTTCGTCTCTCAACTCAGTGAGAAGTACCCATATGTCAACTGGTACCTCCGGGATGACGGGGAAGACATGTTCCATCAGGTACTGAACGTAGGCTCCCAAACAGGCACTGTAGTTTGCCACTTTCAACCCCAAAACCGAAGAACATAAGCCTTCTTGGTAAATCATCAATCTTTTTGGTAATCTTTTTTTCCTTGTTCACTGGACAGGTGGAAGTCTTTGGAGTGAGATACCTCAACAGTGGCCGAGTTCTGCTTTGGGTGTGAGAAGAGCCAAGAAGACTGAGACAGTGAGATCCTGTACAAGGACTCTATCTTCTTAGCAGAAGGAACAGTGGAGACTGGAGCATTCCAGGAGCGCCTGACTATCTGTTCCAATGAAGGCAGGAATGGGATCGAAGCTGGGCTAGGGACCTTGCCATGGATGCATCTCTCAATGGCATCTGCAGCATCTTCATCTGTACGAGTGACCTCTAACTCTAGGGCATTGCTTATCTTGATGATGTGTTCGGCAAACGAGCAAACATTGTCCGTAGGAGGCGAGGAGCCGGGCTAGTAAAGTTCTTGGGGGGAACTCACTGGAACCACATCATAGGAGACAGAACCAGCCTGAGAAGATCAGGAGCCCCCGCGATGAAAGCCTTCATGGTCTGAATGCAGAGTGTCCTCATTCAGAAGAAGGAGTGGAGATGAAGACCTGTCTCTCAACTGACTCATCTGAGTAGTCACTACCACTGTCGAATGCGGAGCCAGGACCGAGGAAGGAGCTGCTACAGCAGCCGAGGTCACAGTAGATGACTTGTGACAACCAAAGCGACGGCAGATGATGTCCTGATCAATGGACATGTAGTATCTGTCCATCTCACTGCCATAAAAATAGTCACCACCTTCTTCCTCTAAAGGAACCGGAGTTGGAGAGCGGCAAACACAGGACCAGTCATCAGGATGCGGTGTCAGGATTAGAAGTTCCAAGTTCTTGGAACCTGAATCGGGGTCAGAGATTTGGTGGATCGTGAGTTCCTTGACAGAAGTGGCATGGGAAACAGAAGAAGCTGGCACTTGTGCCAAGGCCTGTTGGGTGAGGGCGTGCCCTTGTTTCTTGGTTTTATTTGGTACTGAAGCAGCCCTTTTAGGTACCGGCGAATTGGAACAACCTCCAGACATGGATTGGCCTATGGACTAAGACTCCGTTCGGGGCTTCATGGTATGGGAAGAGACCTCTTTGTCTGCAGAATGCTTCCTTTTGGAAGACTTAGAAGAGGACTTAGACCCCGTTTCCTTGAGGGAGCTCGAATTCTTCTTCGAATCAGAGTCTGACCTAGCCTTTTCTTCACCTTGTCCTTTTTGGAGGACTTAGACTCCGTAGTATGAAGACTGTTTTCAAAACTGGAAAATAAGAGTCTATTGTGCAAGCATTGAATACCCAACAATATGCTAGTCTTGTTCCAATAGTAAATGACATTTTTATAGTTTTATATAAACACAAGGTGTTGATACAGTGTAACAAGATTTTTGCTTTAATAAAGATAGGCAATCATTAAATGAGGAGCCATATGCAGTCAACCCTTGACATTCATGGAGGTTGGGCGCACAAAACCTCTGTGAAAGTTAAAATTCACAAATAAAATTGGGTGTGTGTGTGTGTGGGGGGTGAGAGCTCTCTGAAGCCTTGGAATGGCAGGAAGGAGGGCACATTCGCTTTCCTCAAACCCCTTCCCAATGCAAGAGAGTTGACTTTCCCCCAGGCACTGTCCTGGAAAAGGGTGAGGGATTAGTTTCTCCAAACCCCTTCCCGATGGATCAGAGCTGTCTTTCCTCAGACAGCTCCCTGACCTAGAAAAGGGTGGGGGAGTATTTTCCCCAAACCCCTGCCCAAGGCAGAGAGCTGCTTGGGAAAAAAGGCAGCTCTCCATCCTGGAAAGGGGCGGGATTGGCGCGCACACCCTTCCCAGCTTTTTCCTCCTGGGCTTTTACCCTCCCCAGGGGATAAGCCCGGGAGGGAAGAGGAGGAGGAGTGTGTGCACAGTAGCCTTGGCCTCGGGAATCAACGGAACTGCAAGTGTCAAAGCCACAAATGTCAAGGGACAACTGTAATGATATAATTTTACTGATTATAGTGACGTTGCAGAAATTGTGGAGTGATGACTTATTTACATGTATGAAGGAACACTGTTGTGTCTGTGTAGAATGGTTGATCTTTTCCATTATAGCTACATATTAGTTACAAGTATAACAGCTGCAATTATTACAGTTACATATTAAAATATGTGAGTACCAGTATATTTATATGCCCTGCTAAGATTTCATATCTAAACCTAAAGGCACTTTCAATAAAAATCATAAAAATGTTCTCCAAATATATTTTACACATTTTCACATTGAACACTTGGTATCACATCTCTCTGCAAAAAAAGGTATATATATTTTCTACCTTGAGTTCTTGGCATTCTCTTCCTGCGATCCCTGAATGCTGCCCCAGATTGCAGTGCCTCAAGAAGATTATCCATCACTCCAGTCTCATCACCCTCTGTGAATAGCAGAGGAAATAAAATTAGTCTCTTTGCAATTAATGCAATAATAAGGTCATAATGATACTAAAACACTAAATTACAAATACCATATATACTCGACTATATATCAAAAAATTTATGCCCCAAAATTGACCCTAAAATCCTAGGTTGACTTATATATGGGGTCAATAACTAGTACTGCTTAGAAAGGTCCTAAAACAAGGAAGCCAGATGCCCCACTCTTGCTGCCTGGAAGCACTATATTTCTTTCTTTTTTTTAATTAATCTTTATTAGTATTATAACTAATGCTATATCACATCGTATCCCCTTCTTTAATACTTTATCTAAATCTAATTCATATTTCTTTTACCATATACTTTTCATAATTACAAAGGTATAATACTATTAATTATATCACTAATTCATTTTTCAATTCTTTTCTCTCTTTTTTTAACCCCCCCCTTCCCCCAAGTGATCCCCATCACCAGAGACTAGTATCTTCTTATTACTCTACCCTCCAAAATTATAATTCTTCATCTGGGGATAAAACACCTCCTTCTTTTGCTAAAGTGTTTTGTACAAATATTTTCCATATTGCTTCAATTATTCTTTGGAAAAATTTTTGCGATGCTATGTCAATCATTTACAGGATAATTGGTATGAATTGCTGCCACATGAAGAGGTTGCTTCAAAGATACAGGACATTCACTCTTTGAGGTGTGAACCTAAGCTGTTGCCCACCTTATCCAACAGACCCAGTGCCTGTCACCCAGTGGATAGATAAATTAAAATACTCTTGGCCTCAGATAGAAAGGGCTATAGAAGAAGCCAAAAGAAACTACAAAAAATTTGCTGATGCACACCAAAAACCTTCATGGAATTTACATTCTGGGGGAAAAGTGTATTTGACTGCTAAACATCTTAAATCCAGACACCCTTCCAAAAAACTGGGGCCTAAATATGTTGGCCATTTTGTAGTCAAATGGTTGTTAGAAGAAGTAACTGCTGAGCTTATTTTGCCAAAAACTTATAGACATGTTCATCCTGCTTTCCATTTCAGCCTGCTAAAACTGGCGGTGCCCAGAGGTCCTTGGAGGAGTGAAGACCCCCCCCCCCGCTACCCATGTTGATTGATGGAGAACATCATTTTGAGATTTCAAAAATACTGGACTCTAGGCTACTTAGGATCAACTCAAATATTAGTTTACTGGAAACATTTTCCTATTGACTGTGATGAATGGGTTAAATATAAGCATACAATCGGCCCTTCTTATACACGCATTTTTTATACACGGATTTAAGCATACATGGTTTGAAAATGTTCCAAAAAAGTATAAATTTACCTTGATGTTCCATTTTTTATTAGGGACACCATTTTACTATGTCATTATACTTAATGGGACTTGAGCATACACGGATTTTGTTATACACGGGGGATCTTGGAACCAAACCCCAGCGTATAACAAGGATCCACTGTATAAGGACAGGTAGATTAATCAATGCATTTCATACTGCTTATCCACATAAGCCTAAGGTCATTGCATAGGGGGGCTTGATTTTTGAGGGGGCAGACTGTCAAAACTAGGTTCTTTCATATAATTGAAATAATTCGAAGTTGATAAAAGAGTTGGAAAATAACAACAACAATGTTATAAGTGATAGTACAGATTGTGTTAAATGCTTCTAGATGGTTCTAGTTCTAGCAGCTGCATGATATTTTGGGAATGGATTAAGAAATGTAAAGGTGGGGGTGTGGAGATGGGCAAGATGTGCACCATCTCAAGGTTAAGGGAGAAAGAGGAAAACTGGTGGCTGGAGGGGGCTTCTTGGAAACTGGGAGGAAGGTGAGTTTGCATGCCGTCGAGAAGAGGAGGGGCTGTAAAGTTTGGAGGTTTTAATTTGGGGGTTTGGGAAAAGGGGATTTAGATCTGACTTAAAAGTGTTATGGTAAGGCTGACTCTTATCTTCAATAAAGTTTTGCTTCAAGATACCACTGACTGATAATTAAACTTCAGTTCTGAACTTACTCAATTCTCACAGATACTGAGAGAACTCGGTTCAAATCCTCACTTGGCCATGTAAACCCACTGGGTGACCTCAGGCAAGTCACACTCTCAGCCTAAGAAGAAAGGGCAAAACCCCTTTGAATAAATTCTGCCAGGAAAACTCTGTGACAGGTTTGCCTTAGGGTTGCCATAAATCAGAAATGTCCTGAAGACACACTGCAACAACCTGATGATCTGATATCCCATACACAAAGTTATTCTGTCTGAATAAACAATTTTTAGCTCTGATGGCCAAGACTATTTTTTTCATTCCTTGGTATCTTCTCCATTCACCTCCTAGTCACTAAGTACAGAAAATATACGCAATACCCTTGCAAGCAACAATGGCATAAAATAAAGCATACAATTTAGGTGTATGCTGAAGCTAATGGGAAGGCTGTTTCACTACAGATAAAATGTATCTTGTAACCACAGTAGTGCATGCATTCCAATGCTGAAGGATCATGTGTGTAAGTTGAAGATGATGTTGGCTGACAAATTTAGCAGAAGATGGTGACTGTTAAACAGTTATGATAAAAATAGTGTGACTAGAATGGAGATGCTAACAATAAAGTAATTCTGAACACAATAGATATGAACTTATTCAACTATCGGGATACTAATGTGCCTTCAGAAATGACATCATTGACGCCACGATAGCTGTCAGCTGCCTATTAAAAATGAACTCCATTCTATTATCTTCAACTGTGTTAATGGAATGTTAATACACTTTTCAAAACAATTAATTCAGTGTAATTGTGATTGAGGCAGCTCCTTCTTCCTTTTATTCTTATATCACTAGTTAACAGGTGACTTTAATTGCCACGGTAATTGGATCTTATGAAGACTGAAACCATTTCTGATTAAATAATATTTGCATAAAAATTGCTAGTTTGGAATTTGCTGTTCCTAAAAGGAAATTAATGTTTTTCTTTCATGTTAGTTATATGCACAAAGTGTAAGATTATTTTATGCAAGGAAAGAAAATGACCAAATATAAAAAACTCTACATCTTTTACAATGAATAGATGTTAGGACAAAATCAAGCCTGGACTCTTAGATGTGAAGATGACTGAACTGAGCCTGTCATACTTTAGTCATACCATGAGAAGACATGCTTGACTGAAAGGAAGGTAATGCTTGGTAAAGTGGAGGGCAGTAGGAAAAGAAGGAGACTGGAAGAGGTTGAATTGATTCAACCACAGAAGCCACAGCTCTGAGTTTTCAAGGCCTGAGCAGGGCAGTGATGACCAGGTTTTTTTTTGGAGCTCCCTCATTCATAATGTTGCCTGAAGCCAAAGGAAACAGGAATTAACATCAAAATATCGGTTTTGGGAATTTCAAATATGATCTATGAAAATAGGCTTATTTCTGATCACAACTGTTCTACCTCCAAGTAATAGCCCCCCTCCCCAAATAAAGTTCGAGCAGGGTAATGTCCCTATCAATGAAAGAGACAGGCTAGAACATGAGTTAACATATTATAAAAATGGGAATTCACCACAGTCAGCAAATAAAGTGGGGTATCTGAATTGTTTCCAAACATGAACATTAAAATCTGAAATGGAAAAAAAAATCCTCTGACAAAACGATATCTCAGTATCATTATAATAATGGATTGCCAAAGGCAATTTTGTGTCACTGTGTTTAGACCCAATGTGTATGCTTTTTTACACAAATGGTTTTTTCATACAAATGGAAAGCACATTATCGACTGTGCTTTCTTAGGGTGAAAAGATAAGGTAAGAATGATCAGGATCTGAACCCATTACGAGACGAGTCTTAGGGTGGGGCATGGGGGCGAGGAATTGATTATGCAACCAAATTTGCATAACAGTGCCCCCCTCGTGTTGCAAGACTCAAGGGTAAACACAGTGTCAAAATGTCATCAAAATTTAGAAATGCAAAAGGCTATGTTTTGTTGAAGATAGTGAAGAAACCAAGGACAGTGATGGCGAACCTTTTAGAGACCGAGTGCCCAAACTGCAACCCAAAACCCAGTTATTTATGGCAAAGTGCCACATTCCTCTGGCTTTCTAGTAACAAACTCTGGTGAACGCAACAGCATGTGTGCCCACAGAGAGGGCTCTGATTGCCCTCTCTGGCACGCGTGCCATAGGTTTGCCACAACTGGGTTAGGATATCAGACAAGTCTATGGCTATATATGCCTCCACTAATTTTTAAAGAACCTAAACTTAATTCTTAAAGACACCACTAACTTCTTTGCCACTATTATATTATGAATACAGGATATTACACTTCTTGAAAACAAGAATGATTACTGATTAGTACTTTTATTTTAAAGCATATCTAACTGATTGAGGGCCCAAGTAATCCTGCTTTCTCAGTTGTCTTAATTGTATGATTTGAGTTGGTATTCAATAATATACTTTGGCATCTTACATAACATTTCCCAAGAGAGAAATGCTGCTATTATTGCTAGAAGTGTATTTCACATTTCTTTTCTCTGGGTAGAAAAGGAGTCACAGTTGCACACTTAGTATTTTATGTGTTCTGTGATTGTAATAGATTAAGTTCTACCTAACAACAGAACTTCAATGATCACTGAAGGGAAAATAATTTCTCAATCTAATTCATATGATCTCTTTTCTAAGCTCTGAGAATTCAAAGAGATGGAGAATAAAGCATTCATAAAGTATGAAGCATAAATATTTTTGAAGCCCATTTATTAGGGACCTTCTGATTCTGTCTTTCTTCTCCTTCTTTTGCTTTCTTCCACAGAATGTCTTCACACGCAATATACTCTAATTCCAACAAGCAAGTACAGCGGGCCCTTGTTATCTGATGGGGTTTGGTTCCAGGACCCCCTGTGAATAACAAAATCCATATATGCTCAAGTCCCATAAGATATAAAGGAAAAAGAAAATGGTGTCTCTAATATAAAACGGAAAATCAAGGGTTGCTATTTGGAATTTATACTTTTTTTCAGAATATTTTCAAGCTGTGTATGCTTGAATCCATGGATAAAAAAATCTGTAGATAATATATATGATATATGAATTTCCTTATCGTTTCAGGTTATGACTTTGCAAAGAGGCTCACCGATGCACTACATTTTGCAGCTCATAAAAATAATGTTGTTGTTTTAACCATCCTCAAGTCAATCCAAAAAGAATATTGGTAAGAAAACATTCAGCTCTAGTGAGGACCCCTCAATCAGCAGCAGAAAAATGTTAATTGTCACACTTACTCTGGTATAGGGGTGATTGCTTACTAGCCAGAATCATTCTGATAATTGAAAAACAAAATAGCACTAAGATATTTTAATACTTACAGATTAAATTAAAACATTAATTGGACAAAAGTAAACGTCAATAATTCAACTTGGAAAAGACAGAATGTAGCATGTGACTCTGGCAGAAGAAACATTCAGAAAGTATGCTGAAGGTATCTGAAGAAATGCTACCTGTTTCTCAGTCTTTCATGAAATAGTTAAGTTTTTTTTAATTAATGAGAATAGTGTTGTCTTGATCAGATCTCTTATTTATCACTAAGACCAGTGCAAATACTGTGTATGTTCCAACAAGTCACCTATTGACTATGGCAACCCCATGAACTTCACAGGATTTAGACAAGGAATACTCAGAGGTGTTTTGCCAGTGCCCTCCTCTAAAATACCTAGGCTATAGCACCTGCTATTTGTTGGCAGTCTCCCATACAAGGGCTGACCTTGCTTAGCTTCTAGGATCAGAGAGGATTTGGTGTCTTTAGGGTATTTTGGTCCACATTAGTGCAAATACTATTTTACCTTTATTCATGTCAATCAGTTGCTTCTTCTTCTGTTGCCGTTCCAGTTTTTCACGTTCTGCTTTCTCTTTTGCAAGCTTGGCTCTTTTAATCTTCTCCTCCATCTCTCTTCTCTTGTTATTTTCCTTCAGTGCCTCCTGCATTAGGGATGTGAAACACAGGATTTCTTCCATTATTTATGCATAGCAAATTGAGGATAGCTTGTTTCTGTACAGCCCTGGCTTGTATTTCTAGTTGCCTGAAATAAAAAAATCATGTCACCTTTGAAAGTACCACATGAACAACTGTATTCCTAAGGAGGAGAGGGGAAAAATTAAAATAAAACTGTCTCCTGCACCTTTCAGTCAATACACTTCTGCCATACAAACCTGTCTGGAATAGCAACTCCGAGCTGCAGACTGTCTGTGTTACAAAATTATTAATGGATGACCCCACAAAGAGTTGACCAACCTATCACGTATTGGAAAAAACACACACAACTTCAACAAGAAGTTCTGAATTGCACTGTGCTCTTTCAATTTAATTGTAAGCTACTATAATGTACTGTATTTCCAAAGGAAACAAAATAACATGTAGATATTCACAAAAGCCTTAGAATATGTAGAACCTCCAGATTACCATTCTTTGAAAGATCTTAGATTTACTGATATCTTAAACCAACATCTTAAATATCTTAAACCAACAGAGTTGTGTTGCCTCTTCAGATGAGAATTTGTTGCTGATAATCAGATTTCATCCAGAAATGTGTCTAACAACATAAATAATGCTGGGAATTTACAATGAAGGGAAACAGCCTTAATAAGTACAAAACTGAACACACCTTTTGAAATTTACCTTGTAATCTGACCAGCTCCTTTCTCAACTTTTTTTTTCAAATGATTGAATGCCTTTTATTGAAAACTGTTCTCAGCTCCTCAAATTAAGCCTTTCTAAACTGACCAGAAATGGAATCTACTTACTCCTATGATTTTCTTCCTGCTAGATGACCCATTTCACCATTACATTGCAATTTCCAAACTTAATTCTGGGATATATTGAATCTGTTTCAATCAAGCTGGCTCAAAATAGAGTTTTCCCAGTTTACCAATTGGTATGATTTTGTCAAAACCTCACAGGTGAAGGCATTTTGACAAGGCAGTGTAGAAGGAAAGGTGGAAAGAAAAAGAAGCTGTTTAGCTGAGGTCAGTTATGTCAGAGCAGTGCTAGGATTTACTTTAATCCCCCAGATGACCATGGTGAAGCCAGTTTTGAGTATCTGAACATATTGGGGAGCAAGAAGGAGATGAACAAACTGAAATTAAATAAATGTTAGATTAAAAATATATGTTTTCTCCACATATACACCATATATAGAAGAATGGAAAAATAAAATATTTGAAATGAAGCAATTAGACAGATTAACAGCAATCTTAAACAAAAAGGACATAGATAAATGGGAAAAATAATGGTCAGGAGTGACATTCAATTTAATAAACAAATAGAATAGTCAACAGGGGAAACTTTATTTAAGATTTATACAGGTTTAATTATTTGTTTTTATCCTCCTTTAATATAAAGACAAATGTTAAATTGATGGTTTAAAGATTAGAGATATTTTTGATAACAAAACTGATTATGTTAAGTTTAATGTACTTATTCTGCTTACTGAATGTGTACCATATAATTAACTGAATGCATATTGTATTGTACAATCAATGACATGCTGATTAAGAGAAATAAAAAATTATATGTGTGTGTGTGTGTGTGTGTGTGTTGGAAAGATGCAGCTGCAAACACATAGCACTGCTTTGGCAAATATGATGCTTTTCTAACTTCTTAGTTAGCAGTTGCATATGAGGATTCCTTGATGATTGCCATGAAGTTCTACTAACTCAGAACATAGCAGCTGGCATTTAGATGCAATGCTATCTAATTTATTTTAAAGTTTGTAGTTTTATAACCAGTTAGACAGCAAAGGCTCTTGTGATGGATGACAATCAATCAAAACAAACATTAAAATTCATCTCTCAGCAATTCAGCCACAAAAAATAAACACACAACTTAAACAAACAAGCTCAAAAACAAAACAATGTTTTGCTGCATAATTGACTGAATTCAGAAAACATGTGAGAATAACAGAGAGCTTCCTGTGGGATGCTTTGCTTACAGTTGATTCAAGCTGGTTCTGGGGCTCTGGAACCAGCAAGAACTCCCTGTTCAAGTGGAGACCTTTAGATAAAAGCTCAGGTTGGTCTGGACCACCATATGAAACAACCACCAAATTTGGAGGGGGATAGGAGTCTGAATCACCATCTTGACAGAGAGCAGTAAAAGCTATTACCTGTTTACACACAACGTTCTTTCTTTTAAATTTTATTAGGTGGAATTAACTTTTCTTTTGAAGTTTAAGAAGCTCCAGATGTTATCTTCTCAAAGTGGTCATGTTAACACTGTTCATGTTAACTTGTTTGAGATAAAGGATAAGTAACCCACTGCAGAAATTGCTGGAATGCTAGCTGAAATTACCTGCATTAAAATAATTATTCTGCAATGTAAAGACTCATTTTAATTTAAAGAAAACTCCCTAATATTTAATATAAACAAGTAAGAATTTTAATAATGCTGTTAACTTATGTTTTGAAGTATTTAGAATTTGCTTTGACTGTAGTCTGGGCAGTTGAATTGGTTTCTAATTTCAACAGCATAGCTGCACTGGAGAAGATTGGTGAAGGGTGACAGCTGCTGGCCACAGACTGTTATTGATGGTGGAGTAAGACTTTGGAAGAGCCTGAAAGAGTTGGACGGATATCGAGATTCCTTGCTAATGAAAGATGGATGGATTTCTAATGTTTAAAATGTTTATGACCCTTTAACTTTTGAATATTAACATCTATATTTTTATTATATCTCATATTTTTGTATATAATATTTTTTGATATTTTATACTTCATATTGAATATATTTAATTCTATTTGTTGAACAACTTTTTGTCATTTTTTCTTTTTCTTCTTTTTAACATATCTTTATTAATCAATTTTAATCTCAACAAATTACACTTCATTAACTATACAAATAAACAATTAAAAAAGACAAATCATGTCTGGTGTATTTTATAATATCTTCTTATTCTTCTTTTTTTCCCCCGCTAGAACTTCTAATTTCCATTGTCCTTTATATGTTACTTCTTTCTTCTTCTTGATTCTGGCTATTTTTGTTTTCATCCTATTCTGTTTTGATTATGCTTTCCTTATCATCGCACATACCTCTTTCTCATACTCAGTCTTATCAATTATGTTTTTAACAAACATAATATTATTCCTATATATTTGTGTATCTGTTCTATATACATACCATTAATCATATCATATCTATAATATATATCAACAATTTATAGAAATTAGTCTTAACATAATACTGTTGCTCTCACTGTCATCATTATATATTTAACTACATATAAAATTCTATCTATATTAGTGGTATCTATATATATTCCTTTTTTGCAACAGAATGATATCAGAATGTATTCCCCTCTTTTTTTCCCTCCAATAGCTTTGATTTCTCTCTAATTTTTTTACCTTTGTCTTAATCTATTATCTACTTATCATTTTTGTGCTTCCATATTTTCCTTCTAATTACTATATTTTTAATAATATAAACACTGACTTATTATTAAATAAACTGCATTAATCTTCTGTCGACATTTTTTTCTTTTTCCTTTTATGTTTTTTAACAGGTTATGTGGTCCAGATTGTGGAAGAAAGTTACAAGTGTCTAGATCAAGGGAAGTTTTGGTCAGGGCTCACCTGGAATATTGTGTCCAGTTCTGGGCACCACAATACAAAAAGCTGGAGTGTGTCCAGAGGAGAGCAATTAAAATGGTGAAGGGTCTGGAAATTATGCCCTATGAGGAGCAACTTAGGGAGCTGGCTATATTTAGCCTGGAGAAGAGAAGGTTAAGAGGTGATAGGATAGCCCTGTTTAAATATCTCAAGGGATGTCATATTAAGGATGGAACAGGTATGTTTTCTGGTGCTCAAGAGAACAGGACGTGGAACAATGGATTCAAACTACCTAAACATTAGGAGGAACTTCTTGACAGTAATAGCTGTTCGACAATGGAACACACTCCCTTGGAGTATGGTGGAGTCTTGTTCTTTGGAGGTTTTTAAACAGAGGCAGGATGGCCATCTGCTGGGAGTGTTTTGATTCTGTGTTCCTGCATGGCAGGGCGCTGGACTTGATGGCCCTTGTGGTCTCTTCCAACTCTCTGATTCTATGGTTTTAATAATCCATTTTGCAATTTTCTGGAAAGTTACCTGTTGTCATTTCAGATGTCCTCCACAACAAATGAACAGTCTTTGGGGAAAGGAAAATAAGGCAGTATGTTTAATATAGAAAGCCAATGCTTGATGCACGTAAAAAGAAAGCATAGACTTTTCCAGGGATGTCAATGGCTGAAGGCAATACATCCGTAACATGATGTGCTGATTGAGATGGAATTGCCATACCACATTTGGCAAGAAAAAAATCCACAGGATTCAGTACAATGGAATACAAGGAATGATTCATCCAACTGCAGAACTGTCAACTCAGATACTTTTGGGGCTTGATGTACTGATTGACAATTCAAAGGTCCAAGACTGGGTGAAATGCTATGTCCCCTTTGGTACTGTGAAATACATATATTTAAAAATCCTTATGCTCCAATACAGAATGTGTGATGCATATAAAAATAAAACAAATAAAATTAAAACAAATAAAAATAAAACAAATTAATTAATTATATGATATACAGCGAAAATACTATAATCATGTGTAGATGCAAAATCTAAAGTTCACAGACATCACCACCACAAATATGCATAGAATAGTTTACAGTAGTTTACTCTACTGGGGGGGGGGCATCCTAAAGACCTTTCTCCATTAATGAATCATACATGATACCAACAATATGAAAAGAGTAGTAGTTATTTTAAGATATGCACATAAAAATATATAGGGAGAGTGAGATACTGTTTTCTCTCTACTTACCAAGAATAGGATCCTGAATGCACTTAGATCACCAAAGAATTCCTCGCTGCTTGTAGCTTTCGGATCAAAACAGAAGTAGTCCCCCAGACTGTCATATAATTTGGTCATGTTGTTGTGCATGTTTGATAATTTTTCATACTGCTCTCTGGCACTCTTAGCAAAACTGTAATCTTAATGTTAAGGAAATACAAATTAAATAAAGAGCATAAAAAGTGGGGCTAGTTTATTAGTCAAATGCAACCAACCATCAACCAGCTACTTAACTAATCTCTAAGTTAACTGCTGTCTTTTTATTAAGAAAATGTTTTTCTTATTTTTATATGCTTCACAACCAAAAAAACATAATTATTCCTAGGTGATGGCCACCTAAGTGTTTAATATCTCTTTGACTCTACTTCTTGCAGAACATAAAGACTTTTGCCACCATCCCAGCCTCGCTAGGTGAGGACACAAGAGAGAGCCTTCTTGCTGGCTGCTCCCACCATCTAGAACTTCCTTCCATGGGAGGCTAGGTTGGCCCCTTCCCTGCTGACCTTTCATTGGCAAGAAAAAATGTTTTTATTGAGACAGGCTTTTTAAATTCACGACAGGGTGGCTTTTATATGAGGTAGATGTTTTAGATTATGTGTTTTTACCTTTTATATGTTTTTAATCTAAATTTTATACTGTTTTAATTGTGATATTTTAACTGTTTTTTTAAAAATGGTTTTTAAAGTGTTTTCTCTTGTGTGCTGCCTTGAATCCATTTTTAAGAAAGGTGGCATAAAAATGAAATAAATAAATACACTACAGTTTATTAAATTGTAATATTCTTTGACTTATCATCCTTGAATTGCATCATGAACAATGTACAAATGATTAAAATAATAGACCTGTTAAGAATATATTCAAAGTGAGCTAAACAGACATCTCTATTTGCTATAAGGGGAAAGAACAACACTTACATAAAGTATGTGTACTCCCCACTGAGATCAGAACAAGTCTGTGAATATTATGAAGAATTCATTTTTTCCTATTTTAGGACACTGAAAATAGTCTGGAAAAATAAGATATTACTTAATGTGACTAAGAGGCCCACATAGTACAGTAACAACCTTCAGGCAGTTGCATTCAGAATACATTCAGCCTAAGACAAAAACTTTGTCATTAACACATAATACATACAGTACTTAAATCAAAGGGACATTCAAACCAAGGGCTGGATACTATATGACAATAAAAATAACATACTACAAGACCAGGAATAAATAAAAAGGCATTGGATGCAATGCACAGAAGAATTATATATAGAGAGATGAAAAAATGAAAGACATGGAACAAATGAAAGACACAGGGAACAAAGAATCATATGAAGATGAACACCTAAAGTAAGGTGGAAGCTGCAATAAGAGAAATTGGGAAAACAAGTCACCTGAAAAAGATTATATTCCAATCAAACTGCTACAATTCACATTGACAGAATCAACTCTTGTGTTAACCAACATATGCCAACAAATATGGAAACCAAAACAGTGGCCAACAGGTTGAAAATGATAAATATACATTCTCATCCACAAAAACTGAGACACAAGAGACTGCAGCAACTATAACATTAATTTTCCATGAAAGCAAAATTATGCTCAAAATTATGCAGCACAGATTCCAACCATACATGCAAAGAGAAACCTCAGAGGTGCAAAGGGATTCAGGAAAGCAAGAGGCACTGCAGACCAACATGGCCGCCGCCACGATGGCATCACGAAACGCGCTGCCTTCAAATGAGGGGCGTGGACGTGATGCCATCGCTCCGCGCAAGGCGCTTAACGCGCCCTTTCCACAGAGCCGAAGGAGCTCCGAAACGGACTCCTTCCTGGTTTGCGTCGCTGGGCGCAGCTTCAGACGGCTGCGCCCAGCTACGCAATGGAGAAAGGGGCCAAATGGCCCCTTCTCCTCCTCCCCGCCCACCGTGGGGTGTCCTTGGGGCTTGAAGCCCCAAGGACACCCCTTTCCAGGCTGCGGGAAGCGGCCTTTTGCCGCTTCCCTGCGCCCAGAAAGTGGCGGATCGGGGCCTCAGCGGCTGCTGTTTCCACTGAGGCCCCGATACACCGGGGAAAGGCGCGCCTACAGGCCGCCCCAAAGGAGCGGTCTGTAACGTGCCACGGTTTGATATTTGAAATTTATACTGTTTTTGAACATTTTCAAACCGTAGATGCTTGAATCCATGTATAAAAAATCCGTGTATAAGAAGGGCTGACTGTACAATCTTATGTGGCAGAAACTACAGTTTGACTCGAATAATTTATTACGGCACATGGCCAGCGAAACTACAGTTCATCAACTTAATATATTTTTCACATATAGAAGGCTTGAGTAACTCCTCACACCTTTGTTAAAGACTCTTTCCTACTGGCTTTGAAAAAAAAAATAATTGCTTGGGGCTCCAGACCATAACACTAGTCAGACAGCAAAATACTGAATCACCTCTCTGACACCATATGAGAGATATTCATGCGTAATTTTAAAAGTTACCAGTTAATATATATTCATCATATTCCTCCTCATGGGAACTAGCACTTAGGTCAAGATTCTGGCACTATTCCTTAGGTTAAAAAAAAGAAAGAAAATTGCTGGGGAAGGCTTTTCTCAGTTCTTGCCAGTTAAATCAGTATCTACCATGGAGGGACTTACAATGCTTGAGGTTTTCAGTTTCACTCCTTGTTCCCGAAGTATTATGAAGTAATAGTTTAGAGATGTATAGTTGACTGAATGGCTACAGCTGTTCTAATCAACACATTTCTCTCATTTAGTTTTGAAATATAGACTTTGCAGATGTTCTTTGCATCACCTAACTTCACACCTTTCATCATACAAAAAATGGGGCTTTGTGGTCGAGGCTTAATGCTTTAACATTAGAGATCTTCCCAAAACAAAAGTTTTGTAATATTAACAATAAAGCTGCATTAAAATTAACATTCCATGTTCTGAATGTAAATTTTACTTGTATGTGCAAACAAATCAAACATGTTAATCGGTTAAAAAGGATATAGTCATCTTCTCAACAAATTTATCATGTGGATCTTCTGTTTTAGGAAATTTCTTAATATCATTTTCCAAACGCTGTATCTGCTTTTCCATGGAATCAAGGTTGCTCTTAAGAACCTGAGCCGAAACTGAGGGGGAAAATGTTAACAAAGAAACCAAGGGAAGAAGAATAGTCATAATGGCAGTTTGGATCACTCCATTAAAATGTGCTCCCATTTTTTTGAATTATTGCTCATAAAAGGTCCACTCTTCAAGAAATAAGTAAGAACCTAAAACATAATATATGAAATAATCTTGCTTAATGTGGGGGATGACACCATTTTATTCTGACATTAGCTGAAATTAATCTATTTCTATTCAAATTTATTGAAAGAAACGCTAATATTTCATTCCCTTAAATCAAATTTGTGAATTAAGCATAAACTAAGATTCAAAAACATTCTATCTTATTAATACATATAGTTGGTCATATAAATAATTTAAAGACAGGCTGTAAAAGAGATCAGTTTTCTCTTGCTTTGCTGCAGTATCTAAAACTGTATGAGCTTATCCATAGGGATTTCTTATCCTCCACATCTTCAACACTTCCTTTGTTCACATTATAAACAAGGCTAATCAACATCGTCACCTGTCAAGTTATTGTGACCCCATGAATTTAATAGGGTTTTCTTAGGCAAGAAACACTCAGTTCCTTCCTTTGAAATATAGCCTACAGCACCTGGTATTCATTGGTAGTCTCCCTTCCAAGTACTAACCAGAGCTGACTGATTAGCTTCCAAGACCAAATAGGATCTGGTGCCTTGAAGATGTTTAGGCAGGCTTATAACAAAAATTACTGGTGCCTAAATTGCATATCAGGAGAAAGTGGTTTGAGTGTATAAAGACAACTCTGAAGGCCAGGGTTCGACTCCCTGCTCAGCCATGGAAACCCACTGGATGGTCTTGGTCAAGTCACACACTCAGCCTCAGAGGAAGGAAAAGGCAAACTGCCTCTAAACAAATCATACCAAGAAAACCCCACAATCCACCTTACGACTGCCTAAAGTCAGCAATGTTCCACTATACACTATCATGCAGCTTCCAGTTCTACTAGATTTCGTAACACAGTGCATGTATTAATAGACTTTAAACGTTTTGTGAAAGGCCAGAAAGTTGTGAAAGTTCTGAAAACCGTATACAGGAATCTTGGATTTTAGCTCACCAAAAGCAAAGTAAACACTTTCTCATTGTTCTACTTCCTTGCAGGTAATAAGCTGCTAACAGACCTCTATCAGATAACACATGACAGTCATTTGTGAACTACCTAGGATGTTTATGCTATTTAAAGCTATTGCCAATAATATAACTGTCATTTTCTGTGGCCAATTTTGCTTTCTTCCCATCCTCAATATATAATGCATATATAACTGAAGCCCAGATGCATCTGAGGAAATGAGTTGTAATTCATGGATGTTCATGCTAAAATAAATGTTTTGGACTTAATGGTTGTTACCCATAGTGCATCTTTCTGAATTTTGGTGTGTGTGGTATTCCACATAACCCCAGATGGATCCTGCCATTCAATCTGCCCTAATCCCCAGAGTGGTGGGACATGTACACACTACACTCAGGTGAGGTCAGCCTCATGGGAACTCTTGGGAACAATACCCCTCTGACTAGCCCAACAGGTAGTTTGGGAGTCACTAATGGTATGAAATGAGGGCTTCACAAAGCATCCTGATAAATAGAAAATAACAGGGAACCTGATACATGAAAAATGCTCTCATCACAGGAAAATCAAGAAGCTGCCATCACCTCCAATAATCAGAAGAATGGGTGATGATTGTCTAGATGTCTCACCTGATGAGCCAGCTAATGATTTAACTCCCTTCCTATTTCCCTTGATTATTGACAGACCAGATTACCTCACCCCAGACAATCCAACACTTTTGCCCTGTGGCTAATTTTAGCCCTTAAAAACCCCTAGAAATCTCCCCTCAGTGTGCTAGTTTGGATTTCATGAGGACTCTATGTCACTATGATCTCTAGTCTATCTTCGGCATTTCCGTTCAACCAACGCTCTTGGAATGGCTGTGTCTCACCCTACTTCACCAATTGGATTCCAGAAGCAAGCCTCATCTGCAGTAAGTATCACCCGTTGTTCTGCCTCAAACCTTTTCCAAGCTAACCCCTGATTTCCTGAGCCTTGAATGAATGAGTGTATGATAGTGTATTGCTGTGTGATTTTCTCTTCTAAATAAAAATACAGTGCGCCCGTGCCATACGCAGGCACACTACACACAGCTTTCAGTTTATGCAGAAGCCGCGTGCCAATCAAAGTAATTGTTTTTAATGGGGTGCGAGCATACGTGGATTTCTCATACGCGGGGGGATCCAGAATGGGAGATCCAGAGCTGTATATTTCATTAGAAACTACTGCCTCTCATCATTTCTTGGATCCACTGGCCCCTCAGTTTGCAGGTGGGAGACGATTTCATAGGGTCTTTGTAGCTAACCCCCTCTCAATTTGAGCTAAGTAAAATTCCCCTACAAAGATTTTGGCTACAATTTGATGGAGAAAGCATTGGCAATTAGAAAATCTCCTTTGAGATCTTAGCACTCCGACCGTGCAATCGGACTGTTCAGATCCCAGATGTAGAGAGTATGGGGTTTCAAAATAAATTGTTGCAGACGCAGAGATAAATAGGAAGATGTGATTGCTGTTCTTGTGTGACTGGCCACAAGCCAAAGCGCTATCTTGGGTTGGCTAATCCCATTTCAATCTTTGGTTAGATGTCCTACACGCTGACTCTGGTATGCCATCCAAGTGTGGACTCCAGTCATTCTTGGGTGTGACAACAGTGCAGATTCCTGACACTCTATTTTTATTTTCACTGTTGTGGGTTGGGAAACAGAGGCAGATCCCTTCCCATTCAAACCCTAAAACCAGCTAGGGACAAAAGACCTTGGACAAGTAGAGGTAGGCATAGGCAAAAAGATGTCTCTGTTGGAGGCCATAAATCCAAGTGCAAGATTGGTAGAGGCCAGGCAGAGCCAGGTACAGCAGGATGCCAGTGACCATAAGCCCTTTGGGCCAAAGTACAGATCACCTTGGACAAGCAAAGGCAGGCAACGGGAGGGAGACATCCTAGACCAGAGGCCACAAAGGAGTTTCTGCTAGTGGGAAATGGTTCCAACAGTTGAGCTAGCGGGGAAAAGGGTCCCACAAAGAGTTTGCTGGCGGGAAGATATATTCCCATCTGAGGCTAGCGGGGAAAAGATTCCCACAAAGGAAGGTGACTAGGACAGCCTAGCGAGGAAGTCTTCAGAGAGTCAGGTTTCAGGAAAGGTAGGCAAAACCCTTTCACACCCCTGAGGGCAATAAATAAGAGTTTTGGCCATTGCCCTCTATGTTTCGGAGAACTGACAGAAAGTGGAGGGAGAGAGTGGCCAGCTTCCCTCCCTGTTAAGAAATCAAGGCTTAGCTACTGCTGGGTGGAATCCTTTGTGAAGTTAGCTATAAACAGAGCTCAATGAGAAACCTCCAATCCCTTGTTCCTCAAACTGTCCCCTTGGGAAGTCAAAGGCTTTCATGGCCGGCATCCATAGTTTTTTGTGGGTTTTTCGGACTATGTGGCCATGTTCTACAAATTTCACCAGCATCTGTGGCTGGCATTTTCAGAGAATACTTGCCTGGAAAGGAGTTGGGTATGTATATACTGTGTGACCTGGGAAGGCAGGAGTGGTTTGCATATGGATTGTTCTGTTGCTAATGGCAGGCCTCAGGGTAGGAGAGTATGCAAAAGAGGATTAATGTCTGCTTGATTAGTGCTCATTGTCTGCTGTGAAACCACTGACCCTGGGAGATTTCTCATTTGCATTTGTCCCCTTGGTGTTGTTCTCTCTCTCTTCCCAGTTCTGCTCAGTGCGAATGGGACGTTTCCCAATGAATTTTTGCTGAAAATTCCCCCTACCCCCCCTTGCCTGTTAACTTTTCCTTCTGCCTAGAAAGGAGGAAACAGATATCAAAATGATAATGAATTTGTTTGGGAATGAAAGCTCAAACTATGATTTAAAACTTTTAGTGGGTGGACATGATTGATGTTTATAATATAACAGAAACCATGTGAAGAAGGTAGGTGAAGATAAATTATTATCTCATTCACAAGGGCTTGCAATAATATTTCTTTCAGTAAATTGATGACAAATAAATCTTTTCTCCTCAAACATACAAAGAACCTTTCCTGACACAAAGAATATATTACGGTATTAAGTTGTCATATGGATTTTTTTTATATAGATTTGTTAGTTTGCAGCGACTTGATGGTATGTCTTTTAAAATTTGGTAAATAGATAAACAACAAGAGTAAGATGATGATGAAGAAAGATGGGTGGTTTTTTAATTTTACAAAAAAATTATTTAATATTTTTAAGATTATACAGTATATAACGTTTTTCTATGTATACTTTTTCAATAATTTTTTCCATATCTCATCAAAGTCATTTCTTTTCCATAGTCCTTTTTTCACTTTCAATTTTACAAGTTAATTTGTCATTAATTGCTAATTTCTATATTTCTTTATACTAATCCTCCAATTCTACATTCATTTTCTGTCTTTCTTTTGACAATACCAATTACCTTTATTGAGATAGGTCATTCACCAAGCTATTGCTGATAACACAAACACATGTAGTGTCGGCCCATGTGTAATGTGACAAGAAATCCTTACCCTAATTCACATCTCAGGTGACAGACTCGAACTTTCCCATTAATTTGGAACTCACAGAATCGAGTCTTTTCCATTAGAGAATGATTCCCTTCACATGGAACCCTAGTGTTGGGGAGAAGATCATCTTGGTGTTCTTCCCAAAATATTAGATTTCTTCTTTTAAAATTTTATTTACAGTACATAAAATACAGACAGAGTCTTTCATGTAAGCCCTACTGTGGCTTGAGAAAAGAATCTTCCAAGAGATGTCATCACAAATTTTATCAGATCTAGGACAAGGGAACAAATTCTCCAAATGAGCTACCAAGAAAACTTACAAATTGATGGGAAAATTATAAAAATTTATAAAGATGTGCCGATGGTGGTGCTGAAGAAGAGGCAGGAATATAGATTTTTGACACAGGAACTGAGTAGGAGGAAAATTGACTATTCATGGGAGAGACTAGAGGGAGTGTCTTTTGTCTATAGGCAACACAGATAGAAAATTAATTCTATTATAAAAGCAAAAGATTTCTTGAAAAGATTTAAACCTAATAAGGACGATGAGGACCAACAAAAAGCACCATTACTTCCAGAGGAAAAGATGGAAGAAAATGAGGACGATGAACCGGAAGGAGATCTGACAGGTGAAATGATCTAAACACTTTCCACCAGAAGTCAAGTGTGAACAATGTACAATGAGCCCTTGGTATCCGCTGGGGTTTGGTTCCAGGACCCTCTGTGGGTACCAAAATTTGTAGATGCTCAAATCCCCATTACCTTACATAAAAAGGCAAAATCAAGGTTTGCCATTTGGAATTTATATATTTTTGGAATACACTTGTCCCTCCATATTCGCTAGGGTTAGGGGCACAAGACCCTCATAAATATGGAAAAACTGCAAATAACAAAAACACCATGTTTTTACTTGAGTGGACACCTCTCTAGGAATCTCTAGGTCTTCCAGTGCAACTTTTAGTTAAAGCTGACCATAGAGTTGCACTGGAGGACCTAGATATTGCTAAAGAGAACATATTAATCAAATCCGTGAATAATTAAATCCTCAAATATCAAAGCCGCAAATATGGAGGGATGAGTGTATTTTCAAGTGACAGATTGTTGAATCCATGGATAAAGAATCCATGGATATGGAGGGACTTATGTTGTTGGACCATAAATGCTAATATTTCTCCTCACCCATGCTTATACTGTACTATACTATCTAGGACTGAACTGCAATCCAACAGCACCTGCAGGGCTATCCTTTGCCCACTTAGTATATGCCTTTATTTTTGTTGTTGCTGCTGCTGTTCTTTTGTATCTTCAAGGCATTTTTTTACTTATGGCAACCCTAAAGCAAGCCTATCACAGTTTTTTCTTGGAAAGATTTGTTCCGAGTTTCTTGCCAGTCCCCCCCTGGCTGAGGGGCTGTATAGACCGGTGGGAAAGGCCAGCTTGGGAGCAGGGTCAGGGCATGGCATCCACATGACACACGACTCCATCCCCAGGCTGGTGTAATGCCGCATGCCGCTCCACATGGCACTCCTCTGGTGCTGCGTTTACATAATGCAGCCTCAAAGGAGCGTGGAAAAGCTACATACTAGTGGCTATGGCACCCTTTCCAGGGCACAAAAAGGAGAGATCGGGGTCACGGCATGTAGTTGCCAAAGCCTTATCAGGCACGATAAGGAGCGGCTACAGGTCTGTCAAGCCCCTGAGAGAACTGACATGCCAGTGGGTTTCCATAATCAAGCAAGCATTCAAACCCTAGTCTCCAAAATTATAGTCCAATGCTGAAAGTATTTCAAAACCATGACTCAAACTTAGTATATAGAAATTATTATTACTGCCATCTTGCCATGTACCTTTGCTTGCACTCTCCACATGTTCAAGCTCATCTGGAAATTTCAAGATGTCCCGATAATTCTCTTCACAAATTGCAGCCAGAAACTGCAAGAGTGTTATTTTTTGATCTGATGATTTTGTGTCTCTGATCTGTAAACGAAAAGAAATAGGGTATGTGTGCATTATTTTTAGTAATATTTTTCTCTTCCCCCGCCCAGAACACATCCTCAACACATGATATGGTATCTCTTTTCAGATATAAATTAATTCCAAAGACAATTTGAAATTTTATTTAACATGTTTATCCTTATGTTATTTTACATTTTTAGGCATTTATTTCTATTTTGGCCTTAATACTATAACTAAAGTTCTACATCTTTTTGTCAATAAATGGCATCATATATGTTTCCAATTAAATAAGATGTGTGATTTTTTCTCTATATTATATCTTCTCGTGACACAGTCTTTCTTTTTCAAAAATGGTGTTTATATTTATAGGAACATCCATAGTGTGGCCCATACCCCAGCTGATGCACTTATTTCCTATTATCCACAAATAGAGGACAACAATTAAAATGTAGGAGTTTATCACACTGGCTTTGATCCCATAATAGTCGTGGGATGTAACTTTAAGAAAGCCGATCCTCTTGAAAAGATGCAGCAGAAGCCTGGGTTGCAAATGGGCTGCATACTCCTTGGCAATAGTGAAATGCAGTAAGATCCGCCTTCTTAAAATTATATCCTGCATCTATCGCAGGAGCAAAGCCAATGTGATAAACTTCATTTGTGGAAGTGCTAAGCAAATGCTAGTAAAGGATACTCAACTTTCAAAGCTGCCAAGATGTAGTACTCTACACACACACACAGTAATCCTCTTGAATAAGCAATGTTAAATACATTTTGGAAAAATAGGAAGGGAAATCTATGATCCCATATTTCACTTTATACTATTCACAAATATAGGCTTAAAAGAGACAAAAAGTACAGACAAAACCATTTAAATTGTTCATGAAGTATTATTTCTGTACATGTATCTCCCAAGTCAATATACACTGCATCATTCCCATTGGTAAGGGCTCCCCAGCAGATAAGAAAAAATGGACATGCTTAAGCCCCTTCCTAGTCAATAGGTGGTGACGTACATGTGGCTGCATCGGCACAGCCACATACAAGCACTGTCATTGACAATAAGAGGGGTGGGGGTTGTAATCCACAGACACTTGTCCATGGATGGGTCCACCATACACAATATAGACACTTTTGAGGAACTAGAGGTGACAGTAAAGATCTTTAAGTCTTTGTCCAACATGGCTCTAGACTAGAGGAATACCACTACAATAGCACAATATACACTTATAAGTGTTTGACTTACCTTGCACAGAAAACTAAGATTGAACCCCAGTGATTGGGCATTTCTTGAGCCAGAATTCATGTAGTTGCCAATCAACAACACAAGTTCTAACAGCTTAGAGAAGTTTTCACTCTTTTTCAGCTCCTCACAGGCTATTGTTACTGCCATAATGCCAGGCTTGATATTATTTATGTGCTCTTCAAATGTTAGCTTGAAAAGGATGCCATTCAGACGAGACTGTAACATTTTAACAGAGCTCATCTGAAAGAAAAGAAAAAGCATTTCCATACAATAGAACAGAACAATTTATTTGCTATTCTGTTGAAGACACAACATTGCAAAAAATAAAAAATAAACAAACCAAAAAACCCACCTTCTGAAAGACCAAAAAAGCAAGAAATTGTTGTTGTTTCTGGTTTATGGTGATCCCAAGACCACCATATTACAGGGTTTTCTTGGTGAGATTTATTCAGATAGGATTTGCCTTTGCCTTCCTTTGAGACTGATAGAGCGTAACTTACCCAAGATCACCTAGTAGCTAAGCTGGGATTTGAACCCTGGTCTCCAGAATCATAGTCCAATGCTCAAATCATTACACTTTGCTGACTCTCAAGGAATCATACAACAATTATATTCACACAGTCTGGGGCTTGTATTTCAACAGCAGTTCTCTCAATTACATTTGGAACTAAAAAGGAATATCAAAGGCAGACTTCGGCCATGGCAGGTGGAGAGAGAAAAGGAACATCATCATCATCACCACGACCGACCATCACCACAACCAGTCATTTTAATGTAACATTAGATTTTTACATTTTCCTTCTTAATTCTGCTTAACATTTAACTGTCTAATTAAAAGATTTTATGTACATTGCTGTGTAAATTTACAGCGCTATATAAATAAAGCTTAATAATAATAATAATAATAATAATAATAATAATAATGAACTAATTTCAAACACCTTGACAGCATTTTTCATTTTGCACAACTGACTTGCAATACTCATACTTTTCAATAGAGTACGGAAGAAAAGGCATATGCTACTCATTATGCATCCCATGGACTTTACACACTATTTTAAAAATTAAATTCATCATTTCAAACTTTGTTTAACATCATTTCCACCTTTGTTCAACTCAGTATCAGTTAGAGTGAGCGGGAAATAAAGGCAGCTTGGTTCAGACAGTGCCTAAAGGCAGACTATGAACAGTGAGTGGCAGAAATAAGCCATTCTGTTTGCCAGACAAACTAAGAAATGCCAGTGGGGTGGGAAATATGGGTGTTTCATAATATCAGATGCTTCATGAATCCAATCATAGCCACTGGATTGGGACTGTATCCTGAGAGCATGTAACAGTGCGTGGATGAGCAGAGAAATTTTCAAAGACTGTTTTTTAAGGAATTCGTTCCTTCCACAGAGAAATTTTTGAAAGTTAATGACCACCCCAGAAAAGTAGTTTTTTTGCCCCGACACCCTGATGCAAAGGAGCTTCAAGATGGGAACATGAAGGCTGTGTTTCTGCCACCTAATGCCATATGCCAACCGATGGATCAGGGCGTTTTGGAAATGCTAAAAAGGAACTATCACAGGAGCTACGGTCGACACTGATAGAAGAAACTGAAGAAGGGCAAGACATGATTGAAAGATTGAAACGCATCAATGTAAAGGATGTTGCTTATTGGGTTGCAAGGGCTTGGAGTGATGTTAGGCTCCAAAAATTGTCAGATCAGGTTGTTATGTGAAAATGAATAGGTTGTTATGTGAAAATGAAGAAGAAGATGAAATGATGGAAAGTACAGATGAAGAGGAAGAAAGCATTCTACCCTTAGTACACTGTATCCCTGGGTGTGAGGATATGTCTTCGCAAGAGGTTGACAGCTGGATGAACGAAGACAATCAGTTTGAAATTACTGATGAAGAAATTGTCACTCTTGTCAATAGCGATGGCAATGAAATAGAAATTGATGAGCAAGCATCATCTGTTGAACCTCTCACAATCTCGCATGGCGATGGGGTTAGGGCTCTAGAAATCGCAATGAAGTACATCAAGCAACAAGAAGAAGCTACAGGGGTTGACATTATGATGCTGCAAAGATGGCAAGACTTGGCTGCGATGAAACTGCAATTGTCGGCAAAGCAGAAAAGTATCACTGATTTCTTTAGATTTTCAGAGGACTGAGCTGTTTATACATTACAATGTTGTTACTGTAACGTTACTGCAATGTTACTTTTACTATTACTGCAGTAAAACTTCAATACATTTGCAATTCATAGTGATTTCAAGGCTTTTCTTGGACCCTCCAGATTATTCAACATTTTCAGCTATCCAACTATAAGCCCACCTGTTTATGTCTGATTATAAGCTCGGTTGGTTTTAAACATGGTATAACTAACATTTAGAAAAGCTATTGTTTATTAATGGCGGAATTTAGTAATTAGATAACTTCTGACTCAATTCAATTTATTGTAAATGGTGCAAGGTGTGTATAACAATATAAACCAAAAAGGTGACAATAACAAAAGAAGAGAATATAGAAAATATTGTTTGAGATTGTTACAAAAGAAAATAAAAAATTATCAGAATTCAAGTGTGAGTTAAGAAAGAACAAAATGGCTATGGGAACAAGACTCAAAACAACAACAACAAAGCAAAGTTGAAGGAGGGATTCTTTTCAGGCATCACGCAAACAACTGGACATAGGTTCAATCATCCTGCAAGAATTGAGGGAATTTAAAAAGAACTAAAGAACACGAGAGAAGAAATCAGACAAGATACGCACAAAGAAATAAACATTCTTGCAAATAAAATAGACAAAATAAACAAATACATTTTTCAGAAGTAAAAACAAAAGCAGAAGTATTGAATAAAACAAAGGACCTTGAAACAAAAACAAAAGAATTGCAGAATAATCTGAAACAAGAACAACAAAATTTATTAATTCAAGAATGCAGATACAGGGAAAAATGTATAAAACTTCAAGGAGTGTCAGAAAAGACAAACACACAATTAATAAACATAACTATTCCACCACTAGCAGAGTATTTAGATATCACCAAGGATTTCATGGACTCTCAAATAGACAAGACATTCAGAATAAATTTGATTTATAGCAGGGGGGGAAGATATCAAGAGACATAGCAATTTGTTTCACAGGAGTAAGAATGAAAGAAAAAAAATCATACAAAGAAACTTCAATGAAGTTAATTATTGAGGAAA
>NC_056528.1:41061275-41118663 GCF_019175285.1 Sceloporus undulatus | reverse complement strand
AGGAAATAGAAATCTATAATGATAAGCTCGGAAACTTCTGGAATCACTGGACAAACGTTGGATTGCATTAGCAGTAGCTCCTGTTGGGATATAGAGTCCTGAGAAAATGCAAAATGTGGTATTAAATAGTGACTGTACAACAAAGGGTCACTGTCAACCATGATGACAAAGCATTTTTCCACCAGTGCTGAGTCATGGTAAGTGTCATCAAAGATGATGGTCACCAAGTGCAATAAAGTGCTGCAAAAGGCTGCAAAAGTGCAAAGGCACCCTGGACAGGGGACAGAGATCATTGTGACACAGGAAGAAGAGGCAGGGCCAAAAGGCCACTTGGAGCCCTGGCTATAAAAGGGGTGTGCCTCAACTCACAGTGCGGGTCTCAGTGAGTTGTGGATGATGGTGGAAGGTGTTGGAGTTGTAAGTTAACCTTGTACATAGTGGAACTTCTAAAGAATAAAAGCCTCATGAAGAGACATCTGGCTAGATTCTCTTTTGTCAGCTTCTGGAAGGGGAGAGGCATTTTCCAGTTTGTTACAGGAAAAGAGATTCCAGCTCAACGTTAGGAGGAACTTCCTGACAGTAAGGGCTGTTTGACAGTGGAACAAACTCCCTCAATGGACCTCCCTCATTGGAGGTCTTTAAACAGAGGTTGGATGGCCACCTGTCATGAATGCTTTGATTGTGATTTCCTGCATGGCAGGGGGTTGGACTGGATGGCCCTTGTGGTCTCTTCCAACTCTATAATTGTATGATTCTATAATTACTGAGCCAGTTTTAAAATTCTCAGGCATCCTTAGCAAACTTTCCAATATAAAACCTACAAACCCTGAGTTGGACAGTAGATAGGAACTGTGGACTCAAATTATAAAACAGAACATACCACAACACCAAACTGTTCCGGCTCACAGAGATCATCATATTCATTCTTCAACTCGGCTAAGGCACTGAGTTCCTTCTGTTCAGGTAGGTTTTTAACTAAATTCTAGTATAAAGTATAAAGAATTGAAAATCAGTATTACTGTCATGTTTTCATTTTTTAATTATATGGAACACAACAGGAAAAATAAATAATCAGTATTTAAAAATCTAAACAGTTTCTTCAAGAGTATTGCATAAATTTACAAAGATTAGAATAGCAACTGGTCTTCAGTTATCTGAAAACTGAAAATGCATGGAAATTTTAAATAATATCTTATGGGAATTTAGTATTTGCTCTCTTTCTAAAATCTAGAAGTTAGTAACATACAATCTATAGATTTTACCTAACATTTTAAGTAAAGAATAGTTTATTAAGTCTATCAGCCTTATCGGATCCATCATCCTGTTCAGGTATGATCCTGACTTTGGTATTTCATGATATACTTTATACTCTTATTTAATTCCTTCATGGCTGCCCTTCTAAGTTCTATCGTTCTTCTGATTTCTTGATTACACTCTCCATTTTGACTAATGACTGAGCAAAGGTATCTTGATGTCTTTGGGCCCGAACAGACAGGCCAAAATAAAGCTGTTTCAGGTCACTTTGAAGGTATGCTGTTTAAATGACATACGCATCTTTAGAGGCCAGAAGCTGTGCCAAAGTCTTGCTTCAGTCCTTAGGACTGGAGCGTGGCTTTGGCACGGCTTCTGGCCTCTTAATGCATCATTTAAACTACACACTTCCAAAGTGGCCTGAAGCAGGTTTATTTTGGCCTGTCTGTTCGGACCCTTTGTTATCCACATTAAAGGTACATAAACTGTCTGTGATTATTCTGTCAGTGTTCAATTGTAACCCTGTTTTTTCACTTTCTTTCTGAACCTTCTTTGTCAATAGTTGTTCCAAGTGTTTACTATTTTCTGCTATTAGGATGGTGTCATCTGCATATAGTTAATGTTTATTCCTCAGATTTTCATGTCTCCTTTATTTGTGTCTAACCCACCTTTACCTATATATTCAGCATAGAAATCAGACAGAGCAATTAAGTGCAGGCTTGTCTGACCAATCTTGTTTCACTATTAATGCCATCTTGTTTCTTCTTAGTGTCATTTAATTGAAAATAACACCGTGTTAACTTACCTGAATCAATGCTTCACTCAGTTTCTCTTCATCTACTTCTACAATAATATTTTTAATTTCCTCATAAGGCATGCGGAAAGACCCCAAGAAAATAGCTGAAACAACAAATTGAGAAACTATTGTAAAATGTATATTGCATGCGATTTCCTGGAGAGAAGCCATATTTGCCTTGTTCTCTCTAGAACTCTTTGGCTATTATCTTCAGCCCTTGATGAACTCCTGCCTTCCAGAATACTGTCTCCCTCATTCACATAACTCAGTTTAAAGTCCTCCTGATCAAAGTTTTCATACTGCTGGCAAAACGGTTTCTGTCATTACTGCTATTTTGCTCTCCCTTCTTGGACCATGCCCTTCAATTGGGGTAGATGAGATGAGATGACAACCTGTGTATCCAGCTAATTCATCTTCCTACCCAGAGTCTCATAATCCACTATGATATTCTGAAGGCTGTACCTTGCAATATCACTGGTTTCCATGTGGAACAACAGGAAGGAGTAATGGTCAGTAGGCTTGTCAAGTCTTGCCAGCCTCACTGTCACATCATGGATTTTTGGCTCACAGAGACAACACACGTCCTGAGACATATTGTTAGGCCCACAAATCACTGTTTCTGTAGCTTTCAGAAAGGACCCCCCCCCCACCACCACCACCACTATATGCCTCCTCTGAGGCTTAGGAGCAGCTCTTCCCTGTGCTGATTCTAACAAGGTGATCAGTACTTTCCCTGAGGACTGGACTTGCTGCTCTCCCTTCTCATGCCTCATACGGGAAAGCACATCAGTTCTGTAGCTGCAAAATCACAGACAATCCCTGGTTTTCTTACGTCTGCGTGTCACATTTCTCCAACTGTCTACTTCCTATTTAAGGGAAATGACCTCCTCCTCAGCAGCTTCTTCTGTGTGCTCTCCATCCCGTACAGTCTGTTCCACTCTGTCCAGGAAAACCTCTTGCTCCCTTATATGCTGAACCGTAATCTGGGCCTCCCGCTAATGCACCTTCTCTTCCAACAGGACTACCAACTTGCACTTAGTGCAGCTGAAGTTACTCACATCCATTGGCACAAACACAAACATACCACAGCTGTTGCAGGTGACTGCAGCAGCTCCTGCACTGTCCATATTCAGTACTCTTAAGTAGTTTTGCCCTCCTCCAGTCTGCTGGGGCTACCAGGAATTCTCAAAGGATTATGACCAGTGGTTCTGAGATTATTTCTGACAGTTCTTTCAATATCCTTGGATGAATTTCATCAGGGCCAAGAGATTCGAATTTTTTTAGGGTTGCCAGGAATTCCTGCACTACCTCTCATCTACACTTTTTCCTTTGGGGACAAGACTAAGGCAAAGGTGTTTAGAAGTTCTGCTTTTTCTCTGTTCCCTGTTAGCATCTCACAATTTTCTCTACAGAGCAGCCCTACCATTTCTTTGTTCTTTCTTTTCTTATGGACAAAATAAATAAACAAACAAAAACCATTTAAAAATTGTTTTTAACCTTTCTAGCATCCCTGAGTTCATTCTCCATTTTAGCTTTTCTGATTTTGTCCCTACACATGCTGCCTATTTGTTTCAATTCCTCTTTGGTGATTTCCCCCTTTTTCATTTCTTGTACATTTCCCCTTTTTGGAATTTTATTTTAGCTCAGCTGAAAATTCTTTAGACATCTATCCTGGTTTCTCTATACAACTCTCATCTTTCCTCCTCATTGGAACTGTTTCAAATTGTGTCTTTGATATTTCCCTTTTAAGAAATGCCCATCTATCGTGAACTCCCTTTTCTTTTACCATTCCTTACCATAGGATCATCCACAGTTTACTGAAACCAGCTTTCTGACTATGCTTGGTTTCTCCTATCCACTGTATAACAAATTCCATGAGAACATGGTCACACCTACGGAACTGCATGTTTAAAGAATGGTCAAAAACACAAGAATTTGCAATTGCTTTCTATATAAAGAAGCATCATCTTGTTTGTGATTTAGTTCTGGTCAGTGGTATCCCTATTGTTGTTTTTTCCAGCATAGAAAGTTGACTTTCATGCATAACCATCAAAACACCTCTATGTTCAGTTTATATCAGGCTGGTTTGCTGACACATGTTTACAAGAATATTCTCATTATGCACTAAAGTTTGGCATAGCTAAGAATGAAGTCTCTCCCTCATTACTTCATGGAATTAAGAGCATTTGAAGGTATCATTCCATCTCAGTATCTGGAAGTTAAGTTTTCTAAAATATAATTAGAGGTTTTCACAAAATGCTCTTCCTGCCTCAAACCAAGTCAGAGAATCATAGAGTTGGAAGAGATTACAAGAGCCATCCAGTCCAACCCCCTGTCATGCAGGAAATCACAATCAAAGCATCCCCAACAGATGGCCATCTAGCCTCTGCTTAAAGAAGGAGACTTCACCATGCTCCATTGAGGAAGTGTGTTCCACTGTTGAACAGCCCTTACTGTCAGGAAGGTCCTCCTAATGTTGAGGTGGAATCTCTTTTCCTGCAGTTTGCATCCATTGTCCCGGGTCCTGTTCTCTGGAGCAGCAGAAAACAAGCTTGCTCCCTCCTCAATATGACATCCCTTCAAGTATTTAAACAGGGCTATCATATCACCTCTTAACCTTCTCTTCTCCAGACTAAATATCTCCAGCTCCCTAAGGCGTTCCTCATAGGGCATGGTTTCAAGACCCTTCACCATTTTAGTCGCCCTCCTTTGGACACGCTCCAATTTCTCAACATCCTTTTTGAATTGTGGTGCCCAGAACTGGACACAGTATTCCACGTGGGGCCTGAGCAGAGCAGAATAGAGTGGCGCTATTACTTCCTTTGATCTAGTCCAAGCAGGCAAAGCCAATGAAAACAATGCCAAGGAAGACACTTCCACAGTAAGACACTTCATTGTACATGTCAATATCAAATAACATTATAGATATCAAATAAATATCATTATAAATATCAAATAATTGATAAACATCAAATAGACAGTGTAAAGTTAACAAAAATATTACATACACAAATTCTGTGCTGTTTTCCCATCTAAAAGCCTTAATTCTTTAGCTCGCTTCTTAGGGATAGCTAGCTTCCTTTCTTCTGTACCCTCAACTGGCTTTTTAACTGCAAAACAAAACAAAAAGGCACTTTAAAAGTGTATTTAATAGAAGCATTTTTTTGAATGTACGTCCCGACTGTGTTTAACCCAATTGTAAAATACTGTATATACTCAACTATGGGCCTGAACAAACAGGCCAAAATAATGCTGCTTCGGGTCTCTTTAGAGGTATGCTGTTTAAATTATGCATGCGTCCTAAGAGGCCAGAAGCCTTGCCAAAGCCACGCTCCAGTCCTAAGGACTGGAACACAGCTTTGGTGCAGCTTCTGGCCTTTTAAGATGCGTATGTCATTTAAACAGCTTACCTCCACAGAGACCCAAAGCAGCTTTATTTTGGCCTGTCTGTTCAGGCCCCAAAAGTCAAGAAATTTATGCCCCAAAATTGACCCTAAAAACCTGGGTTGATGTAGGTCAATATACTAATACTGTTTAGAAAGGCCCTGAAATGAGCACCCTGTGATGACTCACTCTTCATGCCTTGAGGCATGAGTTTGTGTGTGTTTATGAAAGAGTTTCCCAATCCGATTTGAAAGGCTTCTCTTCCCATCAAAGAAACACCCCATTTAACTCCATCTCCTTTCCTCCCCAATGTTAAAACATCTCCTCCAGCCCCAGGAAAGTTATGTTTGGTGGTCCAGAGAAGAAGGAGGGATGAAAGTGGTGTTTTCCCCTTTCTATCCTTTGTTATAACCCCATAGGTTTTTCCCTAGACTTTTTCACTGGTCATATCAAAATTCATGATTTTTAGCCTGAAACTTTCTCTCGACTTATGCATGAGGTCAACTTGTATATAAGTATATATGGTGCTTGGTTGTATATCTTTGCTCTTTAGGAGCTTTTCTAGGTCTTTCCTAGCTGCCTTCTTCATTCTTAATCTTCTTCTGATTTCTTGGCTACAGTCCCCGATCTGATCTGTTTGATCCAAGGTATAGGAACTCTTTTATTATTTCTATGCCCTCATTGTCTAGGTTGGTTTTGTGAAGATCTTCTGTTGTCATTATTTTTGTTTGCTTTCTGTTCACAGTAAGCCTGCTTCTTCACTTTCTTCTTTCACCTTCGCCAGTAGTTGCTCTAGACCTTCAATGTTTTCTACTAATAGTATGGTGTCATCTGCATATCTTAAATTGTTGATGTTCCTTCCTCCTATTTTCACGCCTCTTACTTCTGTGTCCAAGTGCTTTTCTTATATGTTCTACATACAAGGTGAAAAGATAGGATGAACGGATGCAGCCTTGCATGACCCCATTGCCAATTGGGAGCCATTCAGTTTCTCTGTGTTTCTCTGTGTTCTGTTCTGATAGTAGTCTCTTGTCCTAGGTACAGATTCCTCATCAGGACTATCAGATGTGCCTCCCATGTTTTTAAGGGCATTCCACAGCTTTCCATGATCTATGCAGTCAAAGGCTTTTTGTAGACTATAAAGCACACGTTGGTTTTCTTTTAGAATTCTTTGATACACTCCATTCGCCACTGTATGTTTGCAATGTAATCCCTGGTTCCTCTTCCTCTCCTGAACCCACTTGGACCTCTGGGATTTCTCTCTCCATGTATGGTTGGAGTCTGTTTCTGAAATTTAAGGATGGTTTTGCTTGCACATGAGATTAGTGCTATGGTCCTGTAGTTGCTGTAGACTTTTGCGTCTCCCTTCTTGTGGATGAGGATGCAAATTGATCATTTCCAGTTCACTGACCACCATTTTGTTTTCCGTATCTGTTGACATATGTTGGTTGATTTTGTCAGTGTGGATTGTAGTAGTTCAATAGGAATGTAATCTGTTTCTGGCAATTCATTTTTCCTCATTTCTCTTATTCCAGCTTCTAAAGTTGGCCCTCCTTATGAACTTTTTATACACAGATTCAAGCATCCACAGTTTGAAAATATTAAAAAAAAGTAAAAATTTCAAGTATCAAACCTTGATTTTCCCATTTTATATAAGGGACACTATTTTGCTATGCCACTGTAATGGGACTTGAGCATACACAGACTTTGTTATTCATGGGGGTTCCTGGAACCAAAACCCAGTGGTTAACAAGGGTCCACTGTACTTAACTTTTTAGAATTTGGGGCATATCTTCATGTATAATAAATCACAAAGCTTATGCAACCAAAATTGCTTCCTAATCACAGAAAAGAATCTCGTAATTGGCAAAACACCATTCCACTTCAGTCTTTAGCATATGCCTTCAGACTACATTTTATACAGTCAGTTAACTCATGTTGAACCCTTCGGTGATATTCTTCCCACAAGCCTCCAGTGAAGTAACCACCAGGCTCTTATAGCTCCATTTACTTGAAAGGGGGCAGCCCTACTAATAAATAGCTGGAAAGAAAAATCCCACACTCCACCAAGGACCCTAGGGGCAAGAGAGTAAGTGATTATTTGATAGCTTCTCACCTGCCACATTCTATCAAACAGGTTCCTTGCATCCAATGCTCAAGTGAATAGAAACACCAGAACATTTAGCATCTGGCACACATCCTGTTTCATTGTCTTTATACCACTATGGCTCAAATTTGCCCTGAATTATCATATGGCCTTCACAGTGCTTTACACAGTAATTACATAACAGTGAAAACAGTAAAGTACATATACACTACTAATAGACCAATTAAATAAAAAAATAATTACCTTTCATCTGTGTAGCAAAAGTGAGTGCCAGTTTTGCAAATAGATCTGGATTTTCAAATTTTTCTTCCTTAGCTTTTATCCAAAAACAATGTTTTGATATGTCTTGAGGTTCAATCTGAAATTAAAATGAAGCTAGTTAGGTACTACCCATGCTGAGCCCAGAGACTGTGCTAGCTGTTAATTTAAACAAAAAGGTAGTATTTTTTAATCTTTATTCAAAATAAAAGAGTTTTAATAATAAAACACTTACAAAACATGCATACATAAACATACATACATAGATCAACAAAAAACATATCTATATTGCCCAACATACCTATATCCCATAACATAATCATAAGCAAATAAACACAATAATAATAGTGTTATAATAACACTAATAACATCTTAGATAATATCTTATAGCTAACTCTTCTAAACATCTATCTACAGTCACCTTCTACTAACCTCTAACATACCTACACTTTCTCTTCTACAGTACTTTCTATTTTATCTTCTACTCTCACATACTCAACCTTCCTAACACAAAACTTATCATTCCCTTCCATCTCCTTCTTTGCATTCAGCACTTCCATTTTTACTTTCTTACCTTCTTATCTGATTTATTTTCCATCACTCATCTTCACTCTAATATCCCCCTATTCTCTCATCTCACATCTTTCTTTAACCATTCTACATTCTCTACACCCTCTACTACTTACTCAAACCTTCACTTACATTCCTAATCCTATCTTTCCATTCATCCCTCTTCAATTTCTCTCTTTCTATCTTACACATAGCAACTTCCTCACTTGCCTTCTTTAGTTATTATTTCCTTGTACTTTTTATATTTCTTATACCACATTTAACATTTATACCCCGACCCTATTAACAATGTCTTCAATCTCTCTGGAATTCTTTTTTGTTTTCCTAACAAAGATTATTGTTCTACAGTATTTTTAAGGAAGATATTGTCAGAACCAGTTAGCACTAGCTCTGCCAGAATATAAAATAATAATAATAATAATAATGGGGATAGAATTTTAGTAGATTGGGGGAAGGGTAGTAATAAGGGATACACAGCTGCATATTGTTTTGGCTATCTGCTGGCTGGAATGCAGTGGAATGCATGCCACAGAGGCATGCACATCACCATGTATGGCTATCACAACTCCAAATAATGCATGCCTAACACTCCTTGAGGTCAGTGAAAGATTTAACATACTGACAGGTTATTTTTAAAAGGTTAAGATTATACAGACAAATAATTAGCTCATAAATTAGCAGACGTTAAAAACGAACATTCTCATATTCAAAAGAAAACTGTACTGCTCTTCCTTTTTTAAGATCAGGATATATTTTTTTTAATAAAAAGAGATATCACAATTAAATACCTTTGTCCAATTTATCCTCTTCATAGACACTTCAGGGCTGTATTTCTTCTTAGGCTTCATTCCAAAAGGCAACACTGGTACAGTTCCTAGAGAAGGGCTACCACCAAAAGGAGGCGGTGGTGGTGGTGGAAAACCTCCAAAAGTAGTTTGTAGAGGAGGAGGTGGTGGTATTGGCCCTCCAGGCAAAGGAGGAGGTGGTGGTGGTGGTGGCGGCAACAAACCACCAGGTAATGGTGGTGGTGGAGGTGGTGGAGGAAGTGCTGTAGAGGTTGTATGACCTGGAAGAGGGGGTGGGGGTGGAGGTATCCCTGCTGCTGATAAGCCACTTGAACACACAGGAGCCTGTAAAACAAACCTGTTTTAGATGGGAGAGGGAACACAACCCACACTACAAACAGAGGTACCTAGCAAATTTGTATTCATATGGCAAAATGAGAAACATTGTATTCTAGATGTCTACCAGGCCATTCAAGTAAGAAAAGTGGTTCTATTCTGTATTACTGGAAGAAAATATGATTAGTTCAAATCATTTACAAATCAGTATGAGCCATTTAACAGAAATGGGTTGTATTTTTGGCTCTCCCTTAAGAAGTACCAAATTCTATATGTAACTTCTATAAAATGTATTAAAATAGATCAAGCAAATTAATAAAGTGGCATTTGAAAACAAGAAATAGTGTCCATTAACAAAATACATTCCAGGGGCTTAAGATATTTTTATCTGAGTCATATTCACAGAACTGCTAAAAATGAAGTCAGCTGGCTGAAGCAGAATTATTATCATAATTCCCATATTTAAATATTCATCGCCTCAGAAAATCCATCTTCTAAACGATGTTAACTGTCCATGCTGAAAAATTAGGATGAAGATGTGCCTTTCAGCTGTGATTCTTAATAAGTTTCACTTTTACTGGCAAAGTAACGCAGGGGGAGTCCATTATCTGTACCATATAAGCTTTTAGCCACACATTTGAGGCCCTGGACAAAGTATCAGCATCCTCGCTCCCTTATAGTAAAATGTGGCACTAATGTTATAAAAAGCTATAAATCAGAAATAGACTTCTCAGAGTTTCTTTCTGATTAAACTCCATTTCAGTAAGTTAATTTTCAGTGGTAGATCAAACCTCTCAATGTTTATTTTAAAGATACATACATACATGTTTTATTCAGTCAATGACCAGCAAGATTTTTTTAAAAAAATACAAAGCATGATACATAAGCACGGCAATGAACTTGAAATAAAATAGAGTAATATAAAACACATTTGGGGAAAATGGAGGACACAACCAACTAACAGCCAAAAACATTAATTAAAAAATATTAATAGAAATCCTTATATTATAGAGATCTTGTTGCACTGCCTCTCTTAGCCTGCCTGCCTCCTCCGATCTCTTTCTCCCTCTCTTGCAGGCGCATAGGGATGAATGCAGAAGCTACCCCTTGGAGCCTGGCCAATGGAGATGGAGGAGCTGGGTCAGCCAGCCCCCTGGCTGCAGCCTCATTCTCCCAGAAACATGGCCGCTTACCTTGTTGTTGGGAAAGGGAGGCTGGGCCTCGGGGAGACTGCAGACATGGCGATTCGCATCAGGAGACCCGGGACATTTGTTTAATGTGGGACGGGACCTTCCCAAAGGCTAACACTGCATTTCAATACAGAGAAATGTAAGGGTCTGCACTTAAGGCAAAAAAATGAAATGCACAGATATAGGATGGGGGACACCTGACTTAAGGAGACTGTGTGTAAAAAAGATATAGAAGGCCTAATAGACCACAAGCTGAACTTGAGTCAGCAGTATGATGCAGCAACTAAAAAGGCCAATGCAATTTTAGGCTGCATCAATAGAAGTACAATATCTAGATCAAGGGAAGAAATAGTGCCACTCTATTCTGCTTTGGTCAGGCCTTACCTGGAATACTATGTCCAGTTCTGGACACCAAAGTTCAAAAAGGATGTTGACAAGCTGGAGCTTGTCTAAAGGAAGGCAACTAAAATGGTGAATGGTCTAGAAACCATGCCCTATGAGGAGCACATTAGGGAGTTGGTTGTTTAGCCTGGGGAAGAGACTATTAAGAGGTGATATGAGAGCCCTGTTTAACTCTTTGAAGGGATGTCATATTGAAGATGGAGTAAGCTTGTTTTCTGCTGCTCCAGAGAATAGGACACAGAACAATGGATGCAAGCTACAGGAGAAGAGATTCCACCTCAACATTAGGAGGACCTTCCTGACAGTAAGAGCTGTTCAATAGTGGAACACACTGCCTTAGAGAGTGGTGGGGTGTCCTCCTTTAGAGGTCTTTAAACAGAGTCTGGATGGCCATCTGTCAAAGGTGCTTTGATTCTCAGTTCCTTCATGGCAGGAAGTTGGACTGGGTCACCCTTTTGTTCTCTTCCAACTCTATGGTTCTATGATCTATGAGCACACTTGAAGTTCCATGTTTGTTTTAATTGATCGTTTTCATCGTGGTATTTACCTTTCCTATTACATGACGTTATTTATATATCCTCTGCCCTGGTTTTAAAAACATGGAAAGTGAGTAGTGTGTAGCATGCTTATGAGACTACTAATCAGTGAAGTTCCAAGTCACTGATGAATGAATACAAAGGACCCATCAATTGTCTCAGCTGAACTCAGCTTTCTTCTTAATGCTCTGTTAGCAACTTACCTTCATTAAAAGAAAAGCCCAAAACAAAAACATCTCTACATCCCCAAAACATTTTTTTTTTACAAGAATGTAAAGCTGAGCACCTTACATTACCTGGGAATGTAGCTGCTGGATTTCAGCTTCAAGTTCTTTGATCCTCTCTTCTCGTTTTTGAACTTCACCTTGTGCCTCCTGTCGAGCTGTGAACTCTTCATCAAACTGTAATGATCACCAACCAGAAACAGTCATACATATTTTCCCAAATTCAATACTGCAACTTTTAATATAAGTTGAATACAATAAAAAAAAAAGTTTGGCTTCCTGGCTAATAATAATAGCAACAACAACATCATATCTCTGAATTAAAATATTCACTGCAATAGCCATCTAGAGTCAGCTGCCTCACATTCCTGTCAACGTAGTATGCAGGACTCAACATCTTAAGCATTTTCACTGGAATGTATAACATTTTTTCAGATATTACATGGTTATTCTCAAACAATCAAAATATCTGAAAACATACTCAAAAGCAGAGACATTTTTTCTGCATCAGTATACAAACAGATCTTGTAGCACCTTTGAGGCTAAGGAAAATACATTTGTAGCATAAGCTTTCATAGTCTCAGTTTATGCAACTCAAGGAGACTGGAGTCCAAAACACACAGCAGAAATAATCCAGTTTGAGACTGCTTTAACTGCCCTGGCTCAATGCTAGGGAATTCTGGGAACTGTAGTTTTGTGAAACATTTAGCCTTCTCTGTCAGAGAGTTCTGGTACCACAATAAACTACAATTCCCAGGATTCCCTAGCACTGAGCTGGGGTCTCAAGCGGTCTCAAACTGGATTATTTCTGCAGTGTGTTTTGCATTGGAGTCTATGAAAATTTATGCTAAAGTTTTCTTTTTCCCACTTAATCTCAGAGGTGGTACAAAATCTTTTTTTATATTAGAATACATAATTAGAATTATCTACTTTCCTCAGAACATTTAGTTCAAGATTCAAAAAGACTGTGTCTTCAAGGGGTACCTATTTTTTTTGCTACAGTTCACTATCTTGATCTAAGACTTGATCAGGACCATAATAAATTTCGACAAAGAAATCCCTATTCATCAGAAGCAAGTTCTCCCCCTTTTCCTTCTATGAATTCCATAGCAAAATTTGTCCCTTACTGCTTTTCACACCAAGGTCTATAAGTGAGGGCATGTAGGCCCCACTTCATTCTCATAAGAAAGCTACATCACTTCTTATCTACTGGAATGTCACATTGAGGCAAATAGTTCAACAAGTACTAGCTCCAATGTTGTCTATTTTATGTCTAAAATAATTCTTTCATGCCAGTTTGGGGATGGGCCACAGCATTCTGTTTACCACACTGATACTCAGTGCAAGTTCCCTAGATAACAAAAGTGATGCCCACTAGAAGTACCTTAATTCCATTGGCCCACTAAATCAATGGAATTTAAAAGTGTTGACATTCCACGTTCCTGTTGATTAGTTTACTTTTGTGGGGAATAAGAATTAGATTTAAGTTTATGAAAATCTTAAAAAGGAAAAAAAATGTGTACTGATGTACCATGAAGGAATTACCATGTATATATCATGGTACATTGCATCACAAACACTCAACAAAATTTTCAGTTTCTCCTTTAGATTTCCACTTTTCAAATATTGCATCTATGAAGTGCAAATGTAAGTGGTTTAGCAGATAAGAAAGTAAACATTACTATATAGTGCTAAAATATATTTGCATCATACACAAAAATTTAATTTTTATGGTCCACTCCAGAATATTTTACCTTTCAATAGGAATAAAGAGCATTATGTTATATAGCAATAGTCCATTTGCAGAAATCACTATTTCTTCAAGTTCTTTGGTCTTCAGAGATTACAAACCCAACAGTCAAATTTACATTAAATCTGATGATCTATAAATGTCACTGATCATGTAGAAATGTCCACAATGAAGGGAACATTTCCAGTCTGATTCAGTGAGATCAAGCAATTTTAAAAAGATATATGAAGGAATAAAAATTCATATTTCTAATAAAACTCAATACTGTAGTCAAATCTGAAAAAAAAATAGATTGGGTTCATGTTGTAAAGGATGGTTGTTAACTGTACACATTTACAGCAATTAAATTGGGAACATCCCAAGCAGGTTTCTCCCATCTACATCACTCCAACAGACACAAATTGTTTTGAGAAGCATGTCAATCTCATTCCTTCCTAAAAAGTTGTGTTTTCCAGTCTCCCATACCTTTACATTTTTCCCCCCCCCCCCCCACTCCTTCCCTTTTGGTCTTAAACAGCTTTATTTTCAGTTTCTCCATCTCTATTTTCTCAGGGACAAGATTGTGCCAAGACTGATTTGGGTAAGCCTGAGTCAGATCTGTTCAGTACAGTTCCTGAGGAAAGCATGCCTCAGCCATTCCATGCTAAGGAGGACTGATCCAGAAGATTCAGAAATGTATTCTTCCCTTAGTTACTTTTGCATTCTAGTGAAGCTGGGGCAAGGACTGATTTTCAGTTTCAACATGCTATAGTTTTGGCAGAGAGTCAAGCATGAGAGTGAAAATATCTCCATTCTGATTCATGTTGCTGCCTAGTCTGAAGTGGATCTTGGAAGGGGGCTGAGTCACTGGATTGTGAGTAGTAGTAGTAATAGTAGTAGTAATAATAATAATTCTCATCTGCCCTCTCCATGGATTGAGGCAGGGAACAATGACAATTGAACAAGGAACAACATCAATTAAAACACATTAATTAAAAATGCAATAGTTTAAAAGGACAGATAAGATACATACATTTTAAAACAGTTCACATTTAAAATTCAACATCTGAATTTACAATTTAAAAATCATCTGGATAAGCCTGCCAAAGAGACTGATCTTCAGTGCTGTTTTAAATTTGGACAACATACTGTATTCACCTGTTGAATCTCTTCTGGTGGATTATTCCACAGTCTAAGGGCAGCTGAAGATAAAGTCCTCTGGGTAATATTTGCCAACCTAGTCCTGGCTGAAATATCCACTAGAGGACCTAAATGTATGGGGCGGATTATATGGAAGGAGGTAATCCTGTAGTTAACCTGGACCCAAACCATGTAGGGCTTTAAAGGTAATAGTCACCACTTTGTAACTTGCATGGAAACTAAATGGCAGCCAGTTAAGTGATTTTAATATTGGTGTGATGGATGTCCCAGTAATCAGTCTGGCTGCCATGTTTTCAACTAACTTAAATTTCTGAACTCGGTAACCCAATGTATAGCCCAATATACAATATAATGCATTTTGGCATGCTACCTGATGTCCTCACCACCACCTCTCCTCATTCAGTGGCCATTCTGAGTGGCTCAAAGCATTCTGCTACTGGAGCATTTGCTACTGGGGTTTGGTTAATTTTGCTGATCAAGGGGAATTATATTTCTGCCTTTGTTCCATCGTTCTTGTTTACTGTTTTCCTATTTCATTCCTGAGTTTCCGATCAGAATTTTCTGGATGCTCCAGTGACTGACCTTCTAAGAGTTGCTCCCAAGAGCTGCTGAAAGATCTGTATCATTCCTGCCTATTGGGGGGTGGGGAGAACCACATTAGGATATTTGATTTTTCACTGCTGAAAATGAAAGTATCACAAGTAAGAACCAATGTTCCATTTTATAGCATTGTCAATTATAACAATTCCTTGTTGGCATGTTAATCTGTCTAGCAGAACCAGTCCATTAAATACAGTGCAATTAAAATAAAGGTGAATTAGCAGAGAAGTCAGATACAGAGATAAACATATAGAAGTGATGAGCTTGTGCCAAAATATGCTGCAGTATGATAAATTATCACCACAGAGCTCAGTAGAATACATGAATCTGCATGGATTCCTCTGCTGTAACGTTCAGACAATATTGTTATCCCCCAAAAAGTGGTTTCACTAAAACAATTGTGGCTAGATTTAACATAGAAAAGTCACATGAAAAGGTTTAAACAGGTTAAGCTATGAAGACTTTCAATCTGCCACCATCCTGGCCTCAGAGGGAGAGAAGAGGCAGATATAGCTCCACCTAGCACAGAAACAGATGAAAGGCTCTCCTGCCATTCCCTAGCTTGGGAGGGAAAGGAGAACTAGCAGATACTTGCAGATACCTGCAGTATCTGCTGGACTTGATCCCCTTCCCACTGCCATTCTCTTCTTCTTTTGTATCGTCTTTTTTAGACTGTAAGCCTGAGGGCAGGGAATAGTCTACTTAGCAATCTGAGAGCCTTTGTGGTAGAAGAGAAAGGCATAAATTCAGTGAATGAATGAATGGATGATTTGTTTAAAAAATAGCAGATTGAACAAGTGTAATGAGGAAATATGTTTTCTATTGTTATTTTTCTAACCTGTGTAGAACATAATTATGTTATTCTCAACTACATAACTATTTTAAAACTCTGATATCAGGATCATGTGCATGTTGCTGTGGAGTTCAAGTCTCAGCAGCTCTGACACAGGGAACAGCAGCTCAACACACTCTGGAGGGACGCATGGTGCCCAGCACTGTGGTGACAAGTGTGCAATAAATTCACTTACCTCCAATTCTTTCAAAAACTAACCATACATGGCCAAGAAAGGTTTTCTACTTACAAAAATATCACCAGATTAGAAAACACGCTCTCTTTCCCTCTCTTTACCCATCCTGCCTTTGTTGTGAGAGAAAGCAGAAGGCTGTGATCCCATCTAACCACCTTAGCATCATTACTGAACAGCAGCTTGGAGTTGAGCAGTAATTTCTCAATTTTATCAATTATCATGGAACAACCCTATACAATGGGAATCCCAATGGAACATTATCTGGTTTGTTCAAAGAAATCCTACTGTTATGTAAGCTGACTGCCTGATGAGTTCCACTTCCTTTCAGTCATAGCCAGCAGGCTAGTGAAGGCCAAAGGAAAAAAATGGAAGCAGTGGCAATTACCCTTAACCATTGCCTAGACAGTAAATAATGTTTCTTCAGACCAGTTTCCTGGGGCCATTTTATATAGCAGATTTAGTTTGTAGAAAACTGGCTAAGAGTTTAATTACCTTTCATCTGTCATACACTTTTATAATATATAATTATATTTATATGCATTACCTTCTTTCAAGGCCTATATATAAAAGTATCAAAGGCCTACATATTCTGATTGATCTTTGCTCCTTAACAAGGTTCCAAGAGCCATTTCCTACATTGCAAAGTTGATAGTATAACTCTAAACAAGTGTGCAGCTGGGTCCAGACCTTGAAAGCCATGGGCCTGTTAAGGTCATTTTGCCTTGAGAACACAAATCTTTTCTCTCTGTCCTATCTAGGGGGAAGGGAAGGTGGTTTAAACCCCCTCCCAAACTGTAAGCATCACAACAGCTTCCAGAAAAACAGTTCTGTTAGGCTATATAATCTCAACTTTTGAGGGAATTCCTTTGTCCCAGTTTAAAAAAGGGAAACACAGACACCTTGTCAAACAACTGCAGAGGCCCAAGATGTCCTGTGCACACCTGGGGACAACCGACAGATAAAGCTGTGCCAGAATTAGGGTCAAGCAACATGCCAGCTTCATTATGCTTTTCTTTCTGCTAATGCATCCCTTTCCCATCTATATGTAATCAATAAAACTGGATCATCAATGCCTTTCTTTTCCTTCTGTGTGGCCCCTGAATATACAACATACTTGTACCTCACTCACAATATGAGAGTACCAGTCCTAAAGGATGGAGTATAGATGAGCATTTCACATTCACCCCATTTCAGACATTGTTCATCTGTCAATTGAACTGTGTTGTTTTTAATTTATCCATGACATTTTTGTCCATAATTTTGAACATGTCTATGCACAATTCAATAAAAATAAATGGTAACACCACTAAATCTTGAAACGTGTACACAGATTTAAGATAGGAACAAATCATCTCAGGTCAGCAGGTAAAAATGTTTTCAGTTCTAGGAAAATTCTAGGAAAATTTCAGTACCTTTTTGGAAAATTCTATAGCTTTTTGCTCACTTTCTTCTACTTTTGCTTTGTCCACACAGCAATCTGAAAATAATGAGATGACAAACAAAAACTTGGTTTCAAAAAGGAAATATATACAAAATTATTGATACCTTTATTTCTTCAATTTTTCTCCTGTTTGCTTCGTAACATCTTGCCTAATGAAGAAGCCAGTGGCGCTTCGAAAGCTTGCAACCAGTATACTGTGCATTTCAGTAGGCCAATAAAGGCATCACTGTTTGGTCGATTTTTGTTTGAATTTGCTAAAAGGCCAACACAGCTACCATGCTTTCAAAATTATATTTAGCTAAACCCCTGCCCTGTCTCAAGGTTGTCAGTAGAAAAGGTTAAATATTTCTAGGTGCAACAAAAATTCAAAAATCTTAAATTCAATTCAATTATAGCAATTCAACATATCTGGGGAAAAGTAGTTTTTAATTATCCCACACAATAATTATTTCATAAGGGATTTTTTCCCACCTAGTGTTCTGGTGAACCACTGAAACAAACATTTTTCAGCTACTGAAATCCTTTTATTGTAATTTTATTTACGGTCTTTGACCAAAATAAAATCCTTTTATAGTTTTAGTGAAATTAGGATACAACATTTATGTGTAAAACATTTGATATGATTTAATCATGTTTATAATTTTTGCCATTCAGGTTTACTAAGATGTTAAATCAAAGGAATAGAAACAATAAATATATGGGTAGATGGCACCCTTAACAGACAAGCAATGATCTTATGGGAAAAACATAATCATTTTCAAATCTAATTAACAAGGTTCTGAAACATGCTGTTCAAAGATGCACATACCTATAAGGTGAGTGAAATCTACATCCAGCCGCCCTCTGCACTTGAAGTCAGGATCCATACCACTACAGTGCAATACTATTTGCGAAACACATTCTTCTATTATCTTGTAATACTGAGGACTAGAGCAAAAAGAAAATTACTTTTATACATAAAATAAACCATATGACCATCAAAAAGTGAAACATTTAAAGAAGAAAAAGAGGAGGAGGGGGAAGCTCAAAAGGCAATGGAAGACTCAGGTGGAGAGGACTGCCTCACTCCACCCACCATCATCCCAGAGCCTCAAAAGGTAATGGAGGACTCAGCTGGAGGTTGATTGTTTTGATTGTTAGACTAATGGTTTTAATGATTTATTTTAGTTCTTGTCATTGTTATATTTGGGGGTTTTGTTGTATATTTGATGGAGGGAAGGCAGATTATGTGTATTGTGTTATATTATATTAGAGTTGTATTGTATTATTGTATTGCATTCCATTAGAGTTGCATTTGCTTTTATTATACAATTTCTTTTTACTTGTTTTGCTCTGTTAATTGTTATGTATTTTGCTTTGTTAATATTACTGTTGCTATAATTACTATGTATTCTTGATGCTATAACTGCTATGTATTTTTGTTATTTATTGCTATTGTTAACTGCTCTTATTTTATTGTTATTGTTTAATGCATTGCTATGTTACATTTGTTTTTTAATTCATGTTTATTGTTATTGCCTTGTATTATTCCCTCTGTTGTAAGCCACCCAGATTCCCAGTAATTGGGTGGTATATAAATAAATCCAATTATTATTATAATTATTATGATTATTTTCATGTACAGATCATGGTAATTTCTGAAAAAAGACTATGGGTTGAAGCAGACAGCGCAAAAGGTTTGTGCTGGGACTGCGCCACAGCCACAATTCTTCCAGGATGAGATCCACCTGGGGTGGATTCTAGCCACATTCAGGGCATGCGTCATCTGAACATGCCCTCAAGGCAACCTGACACTGAGCTTTTTGGGCCGTCAGTTTGAGGTTTATATGTCTGTCAAAATGGATAGCCATCCGGAGCCCATAGTTTGCATTGTATCTCTTCAACCAGTTTTATACATATTGTTGATAGCATAGCATATCTGCATCCCTTATGCAATATCTCTTTTTTTGTTTGGTTTTGTGTGTTCAGTCATACTTTTCTAAAAACTTTTTTCTGGCACCTTTATAATAAGGATTTCTATTATTAAAGAAGGGAACACTTTTCACCTTGTTCTGCTTTGCTAGAAAAATGAAACTTTGGTTCACCATCTTGTTGGGGCAAATGTTAGCATAAAAGTCTCTGTACAAACAGCTGTGCTTTCTCACAGGCCATGTAAGTGTGGTCTCCAATGAAGCCTATCATCCTGTAAACATATTTTCAGCTTACACATTCTCTCTTGATTTGGCAGGAAGGGAGACAAATTACTATTCAACAGTGAGTGAATCCAAAGGATGAGTAACTGCCTGCAAAATCCTGGGATTCAGCATAAATATACCATCACAAATTTATACCACAATAAAACCACAGAGGCTCTTGTCCTATGTGTCCCCTTAGTTACATGATGATGTGACCCTCCTTGTGCAATTGACCAATATGTATCCCTGATATATGAAAACCATATTTAAAACAGAACAAATAAATTTAAATTACGTACCGAACATAATAATCATTTCTGATGAGTAGAAAATGTTGTAAAATGGATAGAAAGTAGTTCTCAGATGTTGTTTCTTTCAGCATGTTGTGTAACAGGTGGTAAACTTCATTTACATCAGTACAGGGGATGTCAAGGAAATGACAAAATAGTTATACAGGAACATATTACAGTTCTGAAGATTCAACCAGTCTTGAAATTTGTGCTATGTACTTTGGTCCTTCGGACTTAAATCACAGCTGAGGCACAGATGTTCACAGACATGTTTAAGGCATCTTTTTTAAATAGCAAGTTAACAATTCAAAAGGAAATATTTTAAAAATAGTACTTTAAACATTGTGGAACATTCTCCTATTACTCAAAAACATCAAGAGTGGGTTCTTGAAATTCAATACAGAAGAACAGCAAGGCTATTATTGTTAGTCTTATTGTTAATGTCTTATTGTCAGTCCTGATTAAAGTAAATCCACAGGATTTATCTATGTGTTAACAATTTCTCAACTGATTGAATAGGTCTGCTCTAGCAAGACAAACTAAAATTAGGAACATTTCTGGTTTGAAAACTTCAATAGGCAACCAAAAACTCTTCTTTGAGATCAAAGCCTGATGGCTGTTTTTTCAAACCCCATCCACATTATCAGAATAGAACCATTATTTTACTAGATTTCCCAAGAGGTAATATTTTGATATAAGCCTGTTAAATCTTAGGTTAAAAATAAATTGTTAATGCAAAAATAAGTCATGTGGGTAAGCTAAAATATCCAAGGTATATATCTGTGGACAATAATTACATAACTGATGGATCATGAAAATCTTCATTATTTCTTCATGCACAATACTGAGAAGAATTGAAAGTTAGAATCCTAGAATCCTACAAGAGTTGGAAGAGACCACAATGGCCATCCAGTCTAACTCCCTGCCATGCAGGATCTCTCAATCAAAGCATACCCGACAGATGGCCATCCAGCCTCTGTTTAAAGATTTCCAAGGAGGAAGACTCCACCACTCTCCGAGGGAGTTTATTCCACTGTCGAACAGCCCTTACTGTTAGGACGTTCCTCCTAATATTGAGGTGGAATCTCTTTTCCTGTAGCTTGCATCCATTGTTCCGGGTCCTGTTTTCTGGAGCAGCAGAAAACAAGCTTGCTCCCTTCAAATATTGCTCTAAGGCAAACATATTTCTTCCTTTTCTTCGATAAGAACATACAGTGTGCCTGTGTTATACGTGGGCGCGTTTTAGGCGGCTTTCAGCATATGCTGAAAGCCACGTGGCAAGGAAGGGGTAGCATGTCCCATAGGGACGAATAGGGCGTGTGCTGCCACTCCGCTGCGTGCACAAGCCCCACTCATTAAATGGGGCTCGAGCATATGCATTATTTGTTTTACGCGGGGGAGTCTGGAACGGATCCCCTGAGTAAACAAAGGGCGCACTGTACTGCCAATTATAATTACTGTAGTCACTTGGCAGTGTGACTTTGCAGTGCTAAAGAAAGTTGAGTTCTATATGATAAAATATAAGCCCATTCTTTTCCATCTTTGGCATCTACCATCTAACTTATCAAATACTTAAATTAGAAACTCCAATCCCATAGTCCCTCACTAAAGGACATAAGTCTATTTCAATAATGTATTCTTATTAAAACTTGAAAAAAATACTCTAAAAACTGCTGTATGTGTGTGACTACAGAATTTTTAAAATTGTCAACAACTGTTACTTGTTAATATTGATATCTTGATGTGTGCCCCAGATTATGAGATTACAACATTTAGCTTTTACTGCAAAAAGCTCCTCTATTTTTTTATCATTTACTTGCCTTAACATCTTTCTGTAACCTCTTTAATAGACTAATACTGGCTTAGAACTATCTTGTTTTCTATTACCACTAATTTCTTAAGCAAAACAATGTCACAATTTAAAAGGATATTCCATTTCAACTTTGATGTCATTGAGGCGATGGGCCAATTCAATTAAATCTTCTTCTTTGTTTTCATCAAATACTTTCAGCTGAATATCAAGTTCTTCATTCTCCTTCTCTTTCAGATCCTAATATTCCATGAAATACATTGAACAGTTTATCTTAAAACCTGTCTTCAAATGATCTCTTCTATAGTTAAGAATGCAAAATATAAACAAACAAATGAAGGTTGGATGTTGAGTTTCAAATAGTAGATGTTGCAGAAACCATATAGCCCTTCTATTTATTCTCTGCATGCTTATGACAGGTAGAGCTTTCAACACAGTATACCACAAGGATCTATTGCATTTACACATGATAAAACAAAGAGATGGTATGACAAAATTATCACATTATCCAACTCTCATTCTATAGGCATACAAAACCAAAACTTTTCTAAACTTGATTCTTTAGGATTAATATACAGTCAGCTCTTCACATTTGCGGGGTTGAGATTTGCAAATTTGATTATTTGCGGGTTTGCCACAGCTCTTCTTAAGCTTCCACTCCCCCAAGCCCAAGACCACCACATGCACATTCAGGCAACAGCCTCGGACTGCCCCCAACTGCCTCCCAAAGCCTGTTGTTCTGTGGCTGTACACAGCTGCATGCCATTTAGAGCAACCTGGAGTTTTTCACATTCCTTCTCTCACCAGCAAGGCAGGCTAGCCTCTGTGTGCCTGGAACTGGGAAGGAGTTGCTGGGATGCTTCTGATTCTTCATTTGCCCACCACCCAATCTGGGACAATTGCTCTCAATAGTTTTCCATGAAGCCTGAGTTGCTGGAGAGTGGGAAAATTCAGCAACCTGTCCCAGTTTCAGGCACGAAGAGAGAGCTCTGCACCGTTTTCAGCAACTTTATCTTTTCCTCCTTCCTTTTCTCCCCAGCCAGACAGGTTAGCCTCTGTGTGTCTGAAATCAGGATGGCATTGTTGGATTCCTTTCTGACAAACTGCCTCCATGCTTTCCCTCTCTTTCCACCCTCCAGCAGCTCAGGCTCCATGGAGAACTATCAAGAGCAATCGCCCAAGATCAGATGGTGGGGAGAGAGCACACATGGAAGCAGTTTGTCAGGAAGGAAACCAGTAACCCCCCCCCCCCCATCCCAGTTTCAAGCAAACAGAAGCTAGCCTGCCTGGCTGAGAAGAAAAGGTGTGGGGGGGAGCTAAAGTTGCTGAAATGGCGAGAGCCCTGTGTCTAAAACTGAGAAGGGGTTGCTGGATTTCTGACAAATTGCTTCCATGTTCTCCCTCTCCCCACCTCTCCATCTGGAGCAATTGCTCTCATTAGTTCTCCACTGAGCCTGAGCTGCTACAGGGTGGGAAGAGAGGGAGAGCATGGGGTCCTGTTTTAAGCACACAAAGCAGCCCCAGGCTTTAGAAGAGGTGGCAACCATGAACAGTTTTCATAATGCCCCTCTGGGCATTCACAAGCCTGAGGAGCCATCCTGGGAGGGAACCTTGCCCATACCTCCACTGTATTCATGTTGTTTTCACTTTCACAAGGGTTCTGTGCCCTTAACCCTCATAAATGTGGAGAGGTGATTGTAGTTCTGACACAAACGCTTTGTAACATTAACAATACTTAATTGGATATATTCAAACACAACAGTCCAAGTATGGCGTATTGAGAATTCTATTTTAACTGTTACTATTTTGCTGCCACAATTGGGACTACCCATACAAAGAAGTGTGCCAAATTAAGGTATTTGTTTTGCTCATGCATCTTGCAAGGAAAATGAAATCAAATACTATAAAAACATATGTTTAATTATATAATTGTCACACATTCACCTCAACTTTGAATGTGAGTTCCTGCATGGTAGGCGTTGGATTGCATGGCCCTTGTCGTCTATTCCAGCTCTACAATTTTAGGATTCTATGATTAACTCTCCTTTAAATTAGGCAATATAAGTGTGTTTCTGTCAAAAACACAGTGTTCTTTCCAGAAGCTACTTATGCACTGGTAGCTCATACATTGAGTAATACTTAGAATGGTATTTAAATAATTTCAAGAGAAGACGGGTTAAAATTCATTTCCAAATCTCTGCTGAAGAACGGCTGGGCTCATGTGATACTTCTTGTTGGAAATGTCTTTCACTACACTGATTTGTCCTAAAATATTTTTTCATGTAACATATCCATGTAAAGGATTGTACCTTTTTGCATAAATTGAAAACTATACATTTGGCTTCACAGGCACACTAATTCAATTAGACTCATAATCCTTGCATACTCATAAGTCAACAAAACATATATGCCCTTCTATCATTCTTTAACGCAACCAATTTATACAAATCCATGCTCAAAGAGTATCTACTAAGATCTAAAATGACTTTGACTATGCCATTTAACTATAATCCTCCATCACATAAATAATTACTAGCTGGTCAATTTTCAAATTCGCTTAGTGGTTGATTTTAACCAGATTTTTTTTTTAACATTGGAGAATCATAGAATCATAAGCTGCATTATTAGATCATACACTTTGGTGACTTTTAGATTTGAGTACTACATTAAAAAAACCATTCCAACTCATGTTTAAATATTAAATGATATCTCTGCAACATATTAAAAACCACATGCATAATTTTTCTCTGTTTTTAAGAATAAGTAAAAAAATATTTTTTATAGCATGCCACACTAGAGATTGTTGGGATTAAATATATCACCTTGATGTTCTTTTACTATGATCCCTTTTATCTCGTAGCTTATCAAAAGACATTTGATAATCACAAATGAGGACATTCAAAGATGAGAATAGAAGAAGTAGAGATGACCACGTGCCTACAACAAAAATGTCAGGAATGTGGAGCCCACAATTAGCCACATTGAACAGAAGCTGTTGTACTGAATAATGATTATCTGATTTGCATATCAAGAATTCAGACTAAATAAAGATTCATCAATTATTTAACCAAGCAGCAATATAAAAAATCTTGTCTTCTTGACAAGTAATAATTAAAAAAGTTTAAGAATATTGACAAAGGCAAACTTTTTGCACACATTATGCAAAAAAGACTTCTTGCAGATAAAAAGAAAACATTTACTTTTTATATAATAGCACAAATAAAAAAAACAAGCATATAATGAGCATTTTGTAAGAGTACAGAGTTTTGTTAGCAAAAAGAATTTCTCCTCCATTCTAGTTTTTATGGACAGATACTTAGAGAAATGTGCTATAATTCAAGTCACCATTTTCAGGTTAAGACAATCTTGACAAATCCTCATTCTGAAATAACATTTAAAAATATTAATGACTGGCTTACTTTTCAATGAAATTGTGTTGCTTTCACAAACAGCCAAGTCATACTAATTTTCACCTCCAGTTGTGAAACGAAATATTTAATTAAGGGTGAACATCTGTCACGATGATCGAAAGCTGTTCCCAAAACAACTGTGTCATTCACCAGACTTACTCATTTCCTGCTTTATTAAACAATATTTTATTAAAATGTGGATCCTTAAGTGAACATTCCAATTAAAATCTAAATTATGCCAAATGTCAAGAAAAAATCTAGACTATGAATCTGCTATGATAGAATATATATAAGATTTTTTTGTCTTATATCTACTATAAAATCCTTTAAAACAGAATTTTGATGTAGTCTTAAACATTTTCTCTCACCTTACAACTTAGTTATTTTACCTGCCATTTATTTTCTACTGTATATACTCAACTGTATGTTGGCCTCGAGTATACATCAAGGGCAGATTTTGGGGGTGAAATTATGGATTATGGACTTAGGGTTTGATATTTGAAATTTATACTTTTTTTGAACTTCAAACCATGGATGCTTGAATCCGTGTATAAAAAACCTGTGTACAAAATGGGCCAACTGTACACAGAGAACTACTAGGGTAGAGCTGTAGAAAACTAGGAATAATGAGGGAGCTAATGGCACGACTGAACTCAAACCAAAAAGCAGACCAACTGTTGACATGCCTAGAAGAGGAAAGAAAAGACGAAGCTGCACAACTCATAGGAACATGGAATGTGATAAGCATGAACCAAGGGATGCTAGACATGGGGCCAAAATAGATGGGTCACAAAAGCAGTCCATGGCACGCTACTGGCCCTGATCCAGGACACTACCATGGTTTTGAACCGGGCCAGTATTATACCATTCCTTCTTGGCCCATTTCTTTGGAGAAGATGCAGGTCTATTATGGTTTTTCCCTGTGTGTGTCATCTAAATGCTACGCCCTGAATGCACCCAGAAACCACATTTTTTGGCCCATCTGTTTCAGGCCATAGCAAAACAAGAAATCAATCATAAACATAGCAATACTAGGGATGAGCAAGTTCAAATGGGCAGGAAAGGGACATTTTGAGTCAGTTAATTACACAATGTTTTATTGAAGAAACAAAAATCTAAGAAGAAATGGAGTGGCACTTATAGTGAGGGGAGACATGGCAAAAACAATCAAAAGATATAATGTAAACTCTGAGGCTTGCCTATACTTGGGGGAAATCTGTTTTCCCTTGCACTCACTTGTGGTAGCTTGTAAACATTGTCTCAGGTGGGAAACTGTCCCAGACCTTGATAAATGTTGATTCCTGCCAGGCAGTGATCTGTCCTGGCTCTGAGAATGAACAGTGGTGACAGTATCTCACAGAGAAAAATGGTGATACCTTTCAGACCATGATCTGTCCTGCCACCACCACCAAATTGGTTTAAGACATTATACACTGAGTTTGCTACTGACAGGGCCATGTGCTGTGTGTCCTGATCATGTCAGATTTTTCGGAGGAGAGGGGGGTTGTCAGGTTTTTCCCCCTGTAGATGTAAAGTGCATCTACACCATAGAAATAGTGCAGTTTAATACCACTTTAACTGCAATGCTTCCATCCTACAGAATCTTGGGATCTGTAGTTTTGTGAAGCACCAACATTCTTTGGCAGAGAAGGCTAAAGACCTTGTAAAACTGTAAAGCTCAGGATTCCACAACATAAAGCTACAGCACTGAAAGTGGTATCAAACTGCATTAGTTCCATAGTGTAGCTGCACCAATAGACAAGCCCTAAAACATCAGAGAAAACCCATTAATATAACCACAATGCAAGTTTATGCTCCAACCACAGAGGCAAAACAAGAAGAAATTGAGAGCTCCTATATGGGAGTCCAAGAAGAAACTAATCACACACCAAAAAAGGACTTCGTCCTAATCATAGGCAACCGAAATGTGAAAACAGGACACAGAACAGAATGAAAGATCATACGAAAAATTGAACCCTAGTATCCAGAGCCATAATCCAACACTAAACCACTACTCCATGCTCTCTCCCTCTCTCACACGCTCTCTCTCTCTTGAGTGAGTGTGTGTGTGTGTGTGTGTGTGGATAATGCACTCCCCTCCACAGCAGGCTGTACCACTCCCCCCAAAATCATGCACAAATTGTCTGAAAATGAAAATGAAGTAACTTCAGGTTTCTATTTCTGTGTATTTCTGGATACATTTTTTGTTTTGGGGTAGGGGTGCATTTTAATTATCTGCACTTGATAGAAGCATAATTGACAACTTTGTATAATTTTTGTCTCCAAATATATAAGGGGGATTGGGGAAAGCAGAGATGTACCTGGGGTACATGCAACCTACAGGTTTCAGATTCCCCACTCCTGACATGTAATAGCAAACCGAATACAAATACAAGTCATCATGTAACCAAAACAGAACCAATCATGCATGAGTGGGATGCACTAGCGGGCTTGCCGAAGAAGTACAAATAAATTTGATCAATGTGAAAGCAACCTTAAAGATGACATGACTGGCTGTCTGGAGCGCTAAATAAAAGTACTATACAATGCATTTCCCCCCCAAGGCCAAATGTTTGACAGGCCTCAAAACCCCCTATGCAACCTCTTCCTATGGAAATGGTCCAATCACTTTACAGAATCTCATCATTTGTTTATCTTGCTCAAGTCTGGTATAAGGTCTTTATAAGTAAGTTCATATTGGAAATAATGCATTTCCTACTGTGGTAATGAAATAATACACCCAGAGATCTGAGGTCTTAATAATTTAGTAATCAAAGATACTAAGAAAAATAGGTTATAAAGTTTCAGATTTCCCCACTGAATTATACTACATTTACTGTGGGAGAATGCTGTGAAAAATTAGAGCTACAATTAAAAGGCAAAAAGCAGAAATCCTTCTATTGTCATGGCTAAAAAAGAGAGAGTAAAGGTAAGGATTTCCCCTTTGACAAGGTTGCCAAGTTGTGTCCAACTGTAGGGGGTGGTGGCCTCCTACCAACCACCTGCCAACCCCAAATCCTTAATTCACCAGGCAGCACCACGTATTAAAAATGTACAATTCATGTATATTCTTCCTGTTCCTAATATGTAATATACACTTTATTTATCAGGTTCTTTTAGGTGACTTGATAGAAGTAGTTCTATTTTTTTTAAAAAAAAAGTTAGGCACTCTGATTGAATTAAACTTTGATGTTAACATGTGTTTTAAACTATTATTTTGTGTTTTGTTTTGTGTCTTTTGTTTTGTTTTACAAAACCAACAAAAAGAATACTTCACATGTAGCATAACTGAAACTTGCTGTAACAGTCTTATTTACTCTTTCTTGTAGGTTATTTTCATATGAGAGTCAAACCTGAAAAATGGTCTCTCTATGCAACCAAGACTATGATGATGTTGGATTTCTAATGTGAGTTCCTCATGTACAAATTATTATTTTATTTTACCAAATATATATTAGAACCAGAGATGGATCTAACTAACCATCAGTGAAGAAATAAACATTCATTTCTATTAGCATATATTTTTAATGTTTTAAGATTTTGCTCCCATTTCAAAATGATTAAAACATTTTGAGCTATCCTACGTAAGATTTATAATTATGAGGCAAGAAATCATAAAGTTCAGTGCATTAGTAGTTCTCCTACAAATAACTTACTGGCAATATTTTCTTTAACCCACAGCGCAGAAATTCATTTCTCAAGTGTATCCTAAAATCAAGATCTTCAGGAGAAGTGACAAGGGCATTTATGAGCTGCATGCAGGCTGCCTGAAAGTAAAAATTATGGTAAAAGTAACTTATTAGACTCAGCTTTCCAATGAACATGAGCAATAAACACTGGAAAAAACAGCTTCCTAAACATAGAAAACTACTTAAACCTACTTCACAAAATTCAGTAGTATATAAAGCTATGTTACCAATAATGGACCCCACTAAAGTCTGACCTCTACAAAGCATGAATCAAACGCAATACAGTCAGCCCTCAGTATCTGCGGGGGATCCAAATTCTAGACCCGCCCCCCCGCAGATACCAAAAGCCATGGATGCTCAAGCCCACATTCTCCCAAATGATGGCATGTGCACGCGACCGCACCGCCATTAGGGACAGCCCCTGTTGTCCCGTGGCAGCGCATGCACACAATTGTGCTGCCATGGGGAACAATGGAACTGAATGGCGGCATGGCTGCATGCACACACTACCACAGGACAGCAGGGGCTGTCCCTAATGGCAGCACAGTCACATGCACATGCCACCATTCTTTATTAAACCGGGATGAATTGTTTCTTTGGGCACCTTTCAAGCCCTGTTCATATTTTTGCAGCCATCTGTTACACAGTGCTTTGTTATTATTATTATTTTATTCACATATATCCCACCTTTCTCACACTACAGGAACACATTTAGTGAAGTACACGACTGTTTATAATCTTATCTAATTAACAAAGTTATAAACTGAAGATTCCTACCTGTAACTGCAAGGCTTCATGATTCTCAAGCCCCTCCACAATATTACAGAACCGCTCTCCATTATTTCTCTCTGCTGCAATTGTTATGGCTGCTAAAATTTTGTCCAAACTGCAACAGAAGTGTATTTTATTTAATTTTCTTTCTTATAATATACATGCATGTACTTCCTTTTTTAGAATTTAAGAGATTACTCAAAAATACTTGCCTTCTTAACATAATTTTTTATCTTTTTCATAGGACATTTATTTTTTAAAATGCACACAAAAAGCAGTTACCTGCCATCAAACAGAATTTAAAAGAACAGGGAATATAATCCTTGATTCTGTTTCCTGAAGGGAATCCTGTCTCATTGTCTATGAGCATCCCCCTCATGAATGCTGCCCAACCATTCCCAATGCTGTTCAGTAGAACTGAACAAACAGAACTTCCATATGTGATTGTTTAGCATGATATAGAAACCAGGTTTCTCCCCTGAAAATCCAGTCTTTAGGAATGAATTAACATAGTTTATGAGTCTGGTATGTCAGAGAGAGAAATCAAAATCCTGATCTATAACACTAAATTCAAGATTGTTTGGGGGTTACCCAATTTTCTTGGTCAAAGATGGCTAGTTGTGCCATCAAGGGAGTGCCATTATTATAACAGCATATCCCTTTCCCCAAGGTCTGTCTCAGAACTGTGACAAATCTGGTCACTTTTAGGTTTGAAAAAAAGAGCTCTGTGGACTAAAATGATGCTGTGGGGCAGAAATATGGTGCCCATTTCGTTTTTAATTGTCATCATGCAGGGACGTAGCTAGGATTTTAGGAAGGGGGGGGTCCAGACTAAGTGCCACCATTATAATGGGGCTTGAGTGCGGCGGCGCAGCAGCACACACCATTCATTTTTCTAATGGAAGGGGGGGGGTCCGGACCCCCCGCCCCCCCCCCCCCCCCCCCGGCTACGTCCCTGCATCATGTCAGCCTAAACATATGGCAACTGTCTGAATAAAAACCTCCAAGATATCCTGTTATTAAAAGCCCTCTTAGGGTCTTGCAAACTCAGGGTCATAGCTTCCTTGATTGCATCAAACCATTACTGTTGTGGTTTTCCTCTTTTATGAGTGCCTCCAACTTCAACAAGCATTGCTGTTCTTTCCTCTGAGTCATGTTGTCTCATGGTACATTCAAAGCATTCCTCAACTGAATCATTTTGGCTTCTACTAAGAAGTGGGGTCATGATTGAAAGTTCTTTGAGATCCTGAAGTACTGGTTTTGGATCTACCACTTGAAGCAGGGGAGAAGTGAGAAGAATTAAGCAGCTGTATCTGGATGGTTGCTCATTCACAATAAGAGAAGATTATAAAGAATTTGGGCTTATTATGATGTCTAAACATACCCAATAGCAAAATTAGGAAGGCCGAAATAGATCACATCAAATTTCTCATTGTAGCTAATCAAATACCTCTGGGATGTTCATAAGGAGGTCATGAGGGCATCTTTTAGCTTACCAACTTTTTGCTTCCCAGCAACTGCTATCAACAGGCATATTGCATGAGAACAAATGTAAAAGACACTGATACCTTCCACTAAATGTAGAGTCCTGCCCTCCCAGAAAGACATATTTTGCAATACAATGTCAAATGAAAAGATATGAAAGAGAACAGATTAAACTGAATTTAAGTTGACCACACCAGTGTTCAAATAAGCAAACATTATGTTATTGCTTACCTGTTTCTGGTCCCTGGCCTTTATGGAAAAGTTGACTATGTATGTGCACAAGAAAAGTTAAGACCCGAAACAGAAACTATTCTATGTCATATGGGCTCCATTTATTATTTACACTAATTATAATAGTGTTCTGATTATAATAGTGCCTGATTATAATAGCATAATAGTAATTTATGGAAGGATCTACTTATCAGTTGTTGAATACTATGATTGGTCAGGGTTGACGATGAAGGAATTTGTCCCTTGTGTGGTTGTTTTAATGTCAGTTTTATGTACTTTGAGGTATATTTGCAAATTTTATTAATAACATGTTATTTTTAAACTTACATATTTTCTTCTCCAACAATACAAATGGCAGAAAGTATTTTTACTGTTTCTGTCATCATATTTGGTTGTTTTGGATCAATTGCTCTGGCAAGTAAAAAAAGGCTTCTTTCATCTCCTAGAATTCTTTGCAGTCCATACTAAAAATAAAATAAAATAACGTTTTACACACATACTGTACACACTTCTCTCAAATAAGGATATCCACAACTTGAAATAAATTAATTTCAACATGTCTATAATTTTAAAACATTACAATCCCATTATAAATTATAACGTTTGGAAAAGATAGCTTAGGATACTACAAAGGTGAGGTTAATAGTATAGTTTCAAATGTACAGTATACTGTGGCTCACAGTCCATTGCTGGTGCCAACACAAAGGGATAGTTTTAACCTTTAAAGACCCTAATGTCTGGATATAAGGATACCTGAAACATCAAAATTCCTATTCTACAGGAATGTACACCAATACCTATAGTGCACAGGAAAAATTGGGCTGAGTTATGTTTTCTTTCCTATAAGACCATGAAACTCTCCCACCGCCTTCAAACAAACCAATCCTGCAAGGACAGATATTGATATATGTATAGTTCCCCATCACATTTTAATGGACTCCAGGACAGAGAAGGATGTGTTGGGTAAGCATTTCCTTTTTTCCATAAATAATAAACCCACTTCTTCAGGTGCTTAAGTAGGCAATAATAATGATGATTAATAATAATAATAATAATAATAATAATAATAATAATAATAATAATTTATTTCCCACCTCTCCCCAAGGCTACACACAATTAAACAATTAAAAAATGTAAAAAGAAAAAGAAAGAAAACACATAAAACCATAAGTTAAAATACAATACTATAAAGTCATTAAAATACACACATATAAGTACATTTCTTAAAAAAAATACAGTCCGTCCTCGCCTTACGCGGGGGATCCGTTCCGGATTCCTCCGCGTAAGGCGAATTCCGCCTATGCTCGAGCCCCATTGGAAACAATGGGGCTCGTGTGCGGCGGCGCGGGCGCACGCAGGGCGCAACGGGTGCACGCGCCCATTCAGTTGAATGGGATGCGCCGCCCCTTCCGCCCCGCAGCTTGAGCGCGTATGCTCAAGGCCGCGTATGGCGCGGGCACACTGTACAGCTTGAAAAACATGATTTAAAATTGAGAGGGTAGGTCTGCTGGAAGAGATGTGTCTTTAATGTTGTTTTATGCTGTCATATCTCTTCCAGCAGATGATTCCACAGTCTGAGGGGCAGCAGACGAAAAGGTCATCTGGGAAACAGTTGCCAGTCTAATCCCATCTGGTTGAAGCAAACATTTCCCAGAGAACCTGAGTGTAAAGATAGGCTAGTATGGGAGAAGCCAATTCTGACTAGATAAATTGAAGTTATCCAAAGAAAAGCAAAAGCAGAAGGAACTAAAATTCTTACCTTATTATTCATAAATGCTTTGAGGCACTGTATTAGTTTATGCTGATTTTTCTTGTCAATATTTTCTTGCCTTTAACAAAAAGAGATTATTTACAAAAGACATTACAGTAAGTGTCTTTTTGCTCCCATTCCATTTCGTCTCCATTATTGTACTTACTGTTTCTTATCTAGCAGTTTTTCAAGAACATCCAAAAGAAGCCCAAGTCCTTCATGTCCAAAATTGTTAACCCAACTGTAAAAAAATAAAAGCAAATGAATTCAGAGCTGCTATTTTGTATAATCACAAACTTAATAATCTCTGTTTAGTAGCTGTTTCTGAAAGTGAAGCGCCAAGAGTTTAGACATATAGTAAACCTCTACATACACAAACAATAACTCACAGGGAAGCCAAAATACAGATTTCCTAAAGTGCAACAGGTAAATTCAACAGCTGCTTTGAGTCCAATCACCTGGGCAAACATATGCTGTGGCCCCAAAGACGCTTCCTCCTGCGCCCCCAAATAGGAGCACAAAATATCCACTCCTTTGGGACCAGATTTGGCTGTCTTAGTCAACCCCAATATGGCCCTGGGGCAGCTTCCAGGTGCTCCGGGAGCGTGCATTGTGTAAACAACACACACCCCAGAGCAGCAGGAAGCCATCCCCGTCTGCCTGTCTGTTTGGGGCCTATCTAAATCTAAATCAGCATCTGAATTCAACACTTATATCACTCGCATTTAGTTAATGACTCTACTCCAGTTAGGACCATAAATGGATTTGCACCACTATTCTCAAGAACCATAAAAAAATGGAGATTGGTTGTGAAGATTCCCATTCCCAAAATGAAATATTAGGACATCACAAGCCAAGATCTCTCCACACACCTCACATTTCTGGTTAACTGATAATGAGTTGATATCCCCTCAGAACTCAGTTTTATTCATGAGCATCATCTATATAAACTAGGTTTTCCACTAGAAGTCTTTTGCCTTCAGTCATTAAAGGGTTGTTTTTCTTCCGGCTACAATCTTTTATGGAGTAGTTTTCAGTAAATATTCAGGAAAGCTTTCAGGCTTCCCTACATGACTTCTGAACTATACTAGATATACCAAGGAGCTATACCAATCCAATAATTAAGCCTTAGATCATCTTCTGGCACCACAATTTTATTTATGTTTCCATCATAATCAGCAGCCAGAAGACAGCTTCTTTGGTGCTTTCACACCATTCTTCAGTCTTTATAGATAATATTGCACAAATAATACCTAAAAAACTAATACATGTCTTTCTAGTTTGTATGCCCGAGGGCAGAAAACCATATAATTAACTATCTGTAAGCCACTCTAAAAGTTTTTGTGGCTGAAGAGAGGGGTATAAATGCAATAAATAAATAAAATCCTGGGTTGACTTATATACGGGTCAATATAGTAATACTGCATAGAAAGGTCCTGAAAGAAGCACTGCCCCAATGCCTCACTATCTGTGCTTCGGTAGTGATTTCAGAAAGTGCTACTGAGGCAGGGAGTGTGTGTGAAAGAGGTGATTAAACCATTTCAATTCAATGTTACAATCCTCCTTCCCCTCTGGATTTCGCCTGACCACCAAATCCCATTTCCCATCCCTTCCAAATCCAATTTCCCTTCTCCCCTATCCTCCTTCTCCTCCCAATCTCTCTGCCCACCAAACCCCATTTCCCTTCCCTTCTCAACTTGATGTTAAAACCTTCTTTCCCCATCCTCCTCTTCCTCTGAATATCTCTGACTGTGACAGTAATCCACTTGCTGCCATCATTTTATATGTGACATTACTGGATCTTTCTGATGCCAACACAATGGGTCTTTTGGATCCCACTGCTTGGCACCAATATGTGGCAGCTACTAGCTCCCACCAAATAATATATGGAGATCCAGTCTTCCGGGTTATACAGGATTCCTCATCTGTTTTTTCCTCAGAAGTAGTTCAAAGTTTTTCTCCCCTCCTAAACTACATATCTACCCTGAGTCCTATTACACTTAACTTTACACTTTATACCTCTTTATCAATAAATGTGTTTAGATACTTGGTAGTATGTTTATACTGTACAGTATTGCTGTTACTAAGTAATAACTTCAGCCACTAGATTGTGAACAAGAAGAAAAATAGGTTTTATTTACAACAAGAACTTAGGAAGTTACTTTCTTTAGTAGATAGTTCTTAATTATTATGGTTACAAAATGCCTATTGCTTTATTGGTTACAAGATAATGTTGTTTCAGTTACTTCAATAATTTCAGTTACATTTCAGTGGTATTATATTTGTTTTTACACATGTTCCTTATAGCTAATTTGTTAGGAGTATGGGTCCTATGAATCCTAGGCGTTATACATAAGTCTCAATTCCTCAGAACTACTGTGGATCTGAGCCTTCACTTCACTAGCTCTCTACTACTCAAGGAAATTATCTCCTTAAACTGATTTCCTTGGACTTCCTTTGTCCTTTTAAAATTTATTCTTCCCTATCTGAGAACCTAAACCCCAACCGCCCTACAGGCAGTTGTCTGCCACAATAATTCATTCACCAAAGACGTTTGGATTAACACCTGCAAATCAAAAGGTCTATCTTTCAAACATGTTCTAGAAGAAAAAACAAACTCTCCTTTCCTGTAGTATTTTGATTTCAATATCATAAACACTGCAAATATTCATTTTGTAATACATATTACTTTACAAAACACAACTTCCAATTTCTTTGGATAATAATTTATCGCATGTACCTGACTGGGTTGCTTGTTAGAGAGACTCTCAGGGACTCTAAGCAGTTGAGAAGTTTTTCCTCTGAAATACCTGACCGTAGTTCATGGACATACTCTTGGGAAGACAGAGTGCACTCATGCTTACTATTTTTCAGGCCTCCCTTAAGAGAAGATCAAAATAAAATGTTAGTCCTAAAACAGATAAAAATGACTGAGTTACTGTATGCATATTAGCTCAAAAGGCTGTTTTCTCATATTCTTATGTTTCACTCTTTATCAGTAAATTCCTGCATGGCATCACAGGTGATATGAAGACACAATACTTCTTTAATCATGATTCAAGGATACAGAGTAGGATGCTAAACAGTGCAGTTCATTCCCATGACCTTTGCTTCTCTCATGTTCACTTCCTCACCAATGTTAACAATTTAAGTGAAGAATTAAAAACCAGTGAAAACTCTTTAACTCTTTTTGAAAAGAAGCTTCTAATTGCAGTTAAGGTGGCTACTAGTATAATCCTTGGACAAAGCGTGACATAAAGAAGATGATGAATCCATGATCTTGGAGCCTACTTGTGATCTATTAAGGTATAAAGATCAGATGGGTTACAAATGGCAGTGTTGATAATTCTGTTATACTTTTTCAGAGTCAAAAAATAGTAAAAAAAACAAAACCTGAGGAAACTTAAGAAAGATTAACACATTTATTATGGCATAAACTGAAAGTAAGTAAATTGCAGCAAAACTTTTCCTCAACCTCTCTCTCTTTACAATCAAATATATATTTACGTTTTATATAAATTTGCATTTTAAACAATAGACAACTGACATATGTGCACCTGAAACATAATCATTTCAAGCATTAAAAATAATTTTAAACAAACCACAACCAATGTACCAGACAGCTAAGTGTGTGTCAGGATTGGGCTAATCCTGCCATAGTTATTGTGCTGGGGAACCATGTATCTTGGATATGATCCATCTGTGATGTATGGTATTATACCATGTATAGTTTCAAATGGAAGATATGATTCTGCGTCATGATGCTTCACTTGGATGTTTTGTTTTATAACAATATAAAGAAAGGCTTACATCAGGTGTGCCAACTAATATGTAATTTGACTGACATGTGTGCTAACTGGTATGTAATGAATGCAAACCTGGTCATCTGATGCTTTGTGTAGAATTGTTGATATCTTTGTTGACATGTATAGGCTTTTGATATATATAGCTGTACATAGCTATTCATTCATGATGATATGATACATTGTTCCTATTAGCTGGTATGGTGGGTGGAAATTGGTTTGTACTACCTTTGGAGGGGAAATGCAGGTTGGTTATATATGCTAAACAAGCAGGTAAACATATGTTGTTAGTTGTTGATGAGTGGTTATATAGCTGTTTAAATGTATGATGATTTTATATAATTTAATTATGTTAAATATACAAGCTAATGTGGTTTAGAAAAAGGACTTGAGAAATATATGCTATTTGGTGTTAATAGCATCACTCTATTCAGCTTGGGTTAGGCCTCACCTGCAATAATGTGTCCAGGTCTGGGCACCACAATTCAAAAAGGACGTTTAGAAGCTGGAGCATGCCGAGAGGAGGGCGACCAAAATGGTCAAGCATCTGGAAGTTATGCTCTATGAGAGAGCCTTAGGTAGCTGGGTATGGCCCGGTATGGATGGGCAGGAAGGGACATCTGCCCCACTGCCAAGGCACCATTAGCGCCCTGGAGTGGCACAGTTATGTCTTTTGTGTGCTGCCTCGTTTAGACCCTTTCAACTTTATGATTCGATGATTCAATACAGCAAAAAAGAGATATAAAAGGCTACAGCAGTTACAGAACCATAGCAGTAATCTACACAAGCAAAATAATGCTCAAAATTTTACAACACAAACTCAAACCATAAATGGAGAGATAATATCCAGATGTCCAAGTGGGGTTTGGGAAAGGAAGAGGCACTAGGGACTAACACTGTAAACATATGATGGTCAATGGAACACACAAAGGAATTCTAGAGGGGGGAAATCAGCATGTGTTTTACAGAGTACAGCAAATAATTTGATTGTATAGATCACAAAAACCTACAGATTGCTCTAAAGCAGACCTGCACAACTTGGCAGTAGGAAGGGGCCAGAATTAAAATAGGTTAACTTATTTGGGTCGCAGATAGGTTTTAATTAACTATTAATTAATAATTATTAATTAATAATAGTTAACATTATTAATACTAATTCCCCCACTCCTCCTCTGCCTGACCTTTTCCTCAAGAGAAAGCCGAGCAGCATAGGATTATTGCAAGTGTTCACCAATCCTTATCTTCCAGCCAGCCTTCTCCTAAAGAGAAAGGCTAGCAGTGGAGGGCCCTTGTAGGGCAAGTATTTGCCCACCTTCCTCTGTCGCCACCTGGCCTCCTCCTCAGGAGAAGGTCGGTTGGTGAAGAAGTCTTGCTCAGTAAGCATTTGCCCATTCTCCTTTTCTGCTGCCTGGCCTTCTCCTTGAAGTCATTCCACATCGTCACAGGCCACCCAAAATCTTTGGTGGGCTGCATGCAGCTCCCGGGCCATATGTTGTGTAGGCCTCCTCTAAAGGTTATGGGAATGCCACTGCATCCAATAGTCCTGATGATAAATCTGTACATAGGACAAGAGGCTACTGGTTGGACAGAATTTGGAGAAACAGATTGATTCCAAATTATCAAAAGGGTCAAGCAAGGATGTGTTCTATCACAAAACTTGTTCAAATTCTATTCAGAAAATGTCATACAAAGAGCAGGTTTAGGCTCAAAAGAAGGAGCAGTAAAGATAGGAGGAAGGAACATCTACAATCTTAGATATGTGGACAACAGCATATTACTAGTGGAAAACATCAGACTTGAAACAATTACGAAAGAAAGTCAAAGAAGAAAACACAAATGCAGGCTGAATGCCGAACATAAAGAGAACAAATAATGACCATGGAAGAAATACATAAATTCAACTTAAGACTACGGGGCTCAACAGATGGGCGGCTCCATGCCACTCGTCTTTGCCCTGCATCGTTGCTGCAGCCACCAAACAGCGCGGCAACGATGGACTGCCGAAAAGAAGCTGCCTAGAGCAGCTTCTTTTTTGCGGCGCCGTAAACAGGAAAGGGTGCCGCCATGACAACACTTCCTGCCAGTGACGTCTGCACACTGCGTGGCACATGTGTCATCATGGCGGCCCCCATGCGGACAAGTCCGAGCCATGATGGCACTGCCTGCGTGTACTAGAGTTCAGGAGCGTGTGGTTGCTCCATTCTGCTGAAGCCTAATTTTGGCCCCAGCGGCAGTCTCTCCGGGCCAATGAAATTGAAATAGTTAAAGATTTCCCATACCCAGGATCAGAACGGTGACTGCAGAAATATGAAATATTTCTGTGTGGGTAGTAATTTGGAATGTGAAGATATGTCTACAAAAGATCAAGAAACACAAGAAAATACCAGGGCCTGAAAGTTTTGCTTGACTGTCCATCTGGCATTTGGAACTTCTTCACATACCAACTGATCGATTTTAGATCCAAAATAGCCCTCCAGTTTTGATCTTTTTGGAAACTAAAAAAATAAGGAATGACAGCATTTGTTCTTTGAGAGGATGGAACAGGTTCAGTAGTCCCTATGTCAACAACATGTTGAGTATCTTCTTGTACCAGATAATTTTATATTCATTTTTTGATTTTGGGGAACAAATAAAGAAATTGAGAAGTAAAAATAGATTAGGTTACCCTCCTTCAAATGTTTCAAAACCACTGGTCTAAGGTGGTATCTTCCCAGATGCAGACAAAGAAATGAAGTCTTCCTCCCATCAGTGAGGGCAGAGAATCAGGCCTGAGGAGATTTGCACATGTTTGTTGCCTGAGTTGTTGACATTGTTGTTAATGTTACATCTATGTTGTCCCTGCTGTGGGGGACTGCCCAAATTGGTATCTATACTTAGATCACTCTGGTCTCCCAAATCTGTTGTCCCTGAGTTGAAAGGAACTTTAACTTTGTAAGGTCAAAAGATCCCAATTCCCATTATGTGGGGGACAGGGGCTGATGGAGAAAGTGGGAATAGATAGGAGTGCCTTGAAATACCATTGTTCTTGGGTTATACAGACTCACTTACAAAAATCTGGATGGAGGGTCTGTCAAGTCACCACAGAAAAAGGGATTAGATTATCAATTACCCGACTAGCAATTTGGATCATTGTCCTGTCGCTAGGCCCACTTCAATTCTAGTGTTTGTAGTGTGAGACATCCTAGTCCAGGATGGAGAGAACTCCACCCCAGCTGCACCATTTCCCTCATCAGCTCCACTTGAATGAACGTAGTGGCAATGGAGTCACCAGAGCGAGAAATTGTAACTACAAGTAGTGCTGTGGCTACAACTGGAATCAAACCAAAAGTAATCAAGGTGTAGAATAAAATCCCTCCTTATAGGATGGCAATGTGTCATGTTGAGGAGATGGAAGAATGGCCAGAGGCCAAACAAGTTGAGAGATAATAGTTGATTGCCTGTGGTGGAGAAAAACTCATTGATCTGAAATGGCAGGTGGAACCGAGAAAGATTACAATGAAATGGTAGGCAAGACTGCAAGGTTGCAGGAATATTTGGTACTGATATTGTGTGGGATTGTACTTCAGCTGACACTGATTTGATAGGTTCCACTGTTGACATCATGAGACATGACTCCAGGACTTCATAAATAGGCTTATCAGTCCACTTCGCTATCTTTTTATCTTTTTTCAGTTCCGAAACTGATCTCAGTTCCTCAAAGGCATGACATTTCTTCTGACTGATCTTTTCCGAAGCATGCTGCTCATATTTGGACTTTTTCAGATAATGAGCAGTAATAGCAATTGCCAACAACACCCTTCAACTGATACTGCAGAAGACTGTATGAAACATTCCTGTCAATGATACCAAAGTTCCTATAGTGGATACTGAAACTGTCAGTCAAAAAAAAAAGTCATCAGTCTCGACATCTTTGCTGCAGAAGAAAGTTTTGGCTACTCCTGTAATTTAATAAAGCACTGTAGAATGAATTCTTAGCTGCCACTTGTTCCAAGAGTTGGAGACACTTGTTCCAAAGATCAATATTCAGGCAAGAAGCTCAGTTTTTAATAGCTTCGCTAGTAAAACGCCAGCAGATTCAGCAATGCTGGTGACGTGTTCCTCTCCGAGGCAAAATAAACACTCCAAATGAACACCTGACCAAGAAACTTTGCATCCACAGGTGGAGCAGCATTTAAACAGAGAAGTAGAGGCCCTATGAGAAGAAGGGAAAGAAAAGGGAGGAGTCATGAAGTAAAGAAAGAGAGAGTGAGTGGGTGGTAGTAGAAGAAAAAGAAGAACCTCAGGAGGAGAATAGACAAGACAATAGATGAAATAAAAAGGAAAAATGGTATCTAACACTAGAGCATACCAAGAGAGTGACTTATTTGTTTGACAAAAGAAAACAGAGAATGATAGCTTGGCGAGCTAGGACATGTACTGTAAGCAGGTGGCGGAGGGGTGCCTGCCAAGCTATTCAGCTCTGGAACATTCTATTGGGGTCTCTTCACAAGTGTGAAAGCCCCTTGTGTAAGGCACAGAGACTACAAAGAAAAATAGGGAAAAACTGAACCTTCTGGAGCCATAGGGGAGATTGGGGAAAATGATGTACCAAGCACCTCACTGTCCAGCATGGCTATTGATAAGGTGCTGGAGAAAACACTGGCCAGACAGTGATTGGGGAGCAATCTGCAGCACCCCAGAAACCATTTGACTGGGGCTCTACCTGGATTAATGGGTAGGTTTTTGCTGTCACGTTCAGTCATTAACAACTGTAAACACAACTCTCAAAAGTTACAAGAGTGCATATCCGGCCGAACAAAATGCCACCACCCATGTTTTTTATATGTAGATCCTTGTCTATATTTCTATACTGTCAACACACCACAGAAGAAAAATGGTATTGTAGAATCTGCAGGAGAGGTATTCCAAATTATCCTTTATGAATGTACACCACACTAGCTCAAACACTGCAAGCGGAGAGTCACTCTAGGAGCACCGCAAGTTACTTTAGGAGCACTTAGGCTAAGAAAATAAAATTGAATTCTGCATGAAGCCCAACAGAAATTGTACCCCAAATGCCCAGGCCAATATTTTGTCAGGCAAAAATGGAAATCTCTATTCCCTACATTATTAATTCAAAGAAATGAAGGAAAAGAAACTCATTTCATTATTTTTGTGAGAGAACTGATACATCAGAATAAGAAAGAAAAATATTCAGAACACAATGTTTTGCTTAGAGGCATGTTGAACCATATATGTTCTGGATACACATTATCAGCAAAAAAAAATATTACTATGATATATCCTTGTTTTGGTTCAGTATATATTCCCATTGCAACAAAAGTATCCAATAAGACATCTGGGTGGAGGACAGTCTGCTCCCAGTTAAAGATTATAATATTTGCACTACCTGGTAAGAGCTCTGGTTTGAAAGTGTGAAATATGACTAGGTTACAAGATGTGGAGTTAGCCAGCTCCATTACATGTTGCTCAGATAAAACTTGTAATTCAATAAAGTGAACCACTTACTTCACAAACCAGTTAACAGCAATACAGTATAGGGAATTCAGTTCTACCATATTATATCATAATGTCTGGAATCTGCAAAACCATTTTAGGGGAGACAGAAACTACTTCCACCATACTCTACAGTTTGATCATCATCCTTACCCCCAGTTATGGCATTAAAAGCTTTCTTCAAATTTTCATATGAATTATAGTAAAAACATATGTCTGCCAAATCACATTAAACAGACGTGCAATAGGTCAATATAATGTGCAGCAATTACCAACGACTTCAAAATTTTTCTTACTGTCAAATCATGCACTTGCAAATTATAGCAAACTATGTTCATACTCACCGGAACTCTACTTCCAATAATCTGCATGCAGTGACCAACCAAGAGTAGTGATAGCAAAAAAATAAAGAAAAGAATAAAATGAGTAGGCTGAAGCAGTCCACACAAATAATCAAGTGTTTAGTTGTTAGTAGCTGTTAAAAAAAATACTTTTCATGACATTGAAAATATTCATAAAGCCATCTCAGCAAGCTATAAAGCAGCTATTTCAAAGTGCATTTTAGTTTTATGTATCCCTAACCTTTTAAGATAGAAAAATGAAGACTTACTTAATTAGAGAAACACTGTACAGCATATTAGTGCATGCAAACACAATGAGCACAGGTTACTTACCTGTAATTGTAGTTCTTCATCTGTGAATTCACACAAATGGGTTTTTCTGCACCAGTGCAGAGACATTCTAGAATCTCTAGGGGAAACTTTTTGGCTGTAGCTCTGCCCACCTAATATACACCCCTAGCAGTTCCACTCATGTTCCTCAGTTCCAATGGATGCCACACAGCAGTATACTGAGGAAATATGTGCAGCACTCAACCTAAGGAGAGGATGAGTGGGTTTGTGTGAATTCACAGATGACCACTCGAAGAACTACAGTTACAGGTAAGCAAGCTGTCCTTCTTCATCATGGTCTCTATGAATCACACAAATGGGCCAGAAAATGTAGGAGATGAAACAATAGCGAAAGAAAGACAAAACAGAAATGACAGAAATCATAGAATCATAGACTTGGAAGAGACCACAGCAGCCATTCTGACCCCCTGCCATGCAGGAAATCTCAATCAAAGCATCCCCGACAGATGGCCATCAAGCCTCTGTTTAAAGACCTCCAGGGTAGGAGACTCCACTACACTCCGAGGCAGTATGTTCCACTGTTGAACAGCCCTTACTGTCAGGACGTTCCTCCTAATCCATTGTTTCAGGTCCTATTCACTAGAGCAGCAGAAAACAAGCTTGCTCCATCCTTAATATGACATCCCTTCTAATATTTAAACAAGGCTATCATATCCCCTGTTATCCTGCTCTTCTCCAGGCTAAACATAGCTAGTTCCCTAATTCACTCCTCTTGTGGCATGGTTTCCAGACCTTTTACCATTTTGATTGCCCTTCTCTGGACACGCTCCAGCTTCTCAACATTCTTTTTGAACTGTGGTGCCCAGAACTGGACACAGTATTTCAGGTGAGGACTAACCAAGGCAGAATAAAGTGGCACTAATAGTTCCCTCAATCTAGACACTATACTTCTATTGATACAGCCTAGAATCACTTTGCCTTTTTAGCTGCCATATCACGCTATTGACTTATGTTCAACTCGTGGTCTACTAGGACTCCTAGATCCCTTTCACAGGTAGTCTCCTTAAGCCAAGTGTCCCCCATCCTATATCTAAGTATTTCATTTTTTTTCCCTAAGTGCAGTACCTTACATTTCTCTGTGTTGAAATTTATTTTGTTAGCTTTGGCCCAGCTTTCTAATCTATGAAAGTCATTTTGAATTTTGATCCGATCCTCTGGTTTATTATCTATTCCTCCTGATTTGGTGTCATATGCAAATCTGATAAGCATGCTCCCTATTCTTTCATCTAAGTCACTGATAAAGAAGTTGAGTAGCACTCAGTCCAGGACAGAACCCTATGGCATCCAGAACAAAGCGGAGCCATTGCTGAGCACCATTTGGGTTTGGTCAATTACAAATCCATTTAATCAATTAAAAATCTATTTAACAGTTGCACTGTCTAACCCACCTTTTACTAGCTTGTTTGCAAGGGTGTCATGGAGGACCTTGTCATAGGCCTTCCGCAAATCAAGATATGCAATATACACACCATTGCCTTTATCTACCAAGCTGGTAATTTTATCCATATAAGAATTCAAATTAGTCTGGCATGACTTGTTTTTCAGAAACGCATGTTGACTTTTTTGTGATTATGGGATTCCCTTCTAACTGTTCACAGACTCTCTGTGGAATGATCTGCTCTTTGTATTGATGTTAGACCAACTGGAAGATCAAATCTGACAAAGGGACTTGCGCTGGTGACAGATGAAAGAAATTAAGAAGGAGGTAGATTTGCAGGCTTTGTCATGTAGGATAGACAGGAGGGGGGCAGTCTTTCTGTCAAGCTACTCAGCTCTAGAACTTTCTTCACAGGCATGGATACACTTAGCCCACTAGGCACAGAGAATATGAATATGAAGAAGAACTGAGCTTGAAAGACTTTGGTAGCAGTTACACTGGGGCCTTGGTATGCACTGGGATTCAGTTCCAGGCCCCCCTCCTATCGATGGATACCAAAATCCATGGATGCTCAATTCCCATTATATACATACACCTCTGGAGACAAGGATTATGTTCACTACTTTACCAAGAAAATTGAGTGGGTGTCTGTTTTTTGTGTTTGTTCGTTTGTTTCTTGTCCCATGTTTCTCCCAATTTGGGACTCAAGGCAGCTTACAATTTATGCTAAAACAAAATACAGTTAAAACAACAGATTATAAAAAAATTAAAAAGCAATTAAATTGGGTATCTTAGGCCCATTACAAACGGGCACCCTAGCACGGACTCAGTCCGTACTAGGGTTAGAAAGGGGTGTCTCTTCCAGTATGAAATGGCGGCGGTCGTTCCACATGGCCACCGCCATCTTGACATAGCGGACGCACTGCGTCTGCACGTCGTGCCCCCGGAAATGACGCCACGAGTGCACGCTTCGGCACTTGCGGCGTCTCTTCCGGGGTGCAATTTTCACGCTCCTTCTTTGCAGAGTCTGGGAACCGCGCCGTTTGGCTGCTGCGGTTCCTGGATCCTGCACCTGGCGGCGGCAGACCGCCAGTTTTCGGCGATCTGTAACCCACCATAAAGATCTTTTATTCATATGGTTGACATAATTTGAAGCCACTTAATGGCACATAACTACCAACAAGTCTTAAAATGAGCATGACTAATTAATAAGCAGCTCATTACGTGAAAGGTTTTGTACTTGTTTTTCTTCTAGACAGTATGGATGAAGTGGAAAGCATACCTCACTTTTTAAAATTTTTGTCTGAGATTCACTTCCGACACACTCCAAAAATTATTTCAAAACCTTTAAATTAGTCTTACCAATAATACTTCTAAATGCAGATGAAGCGTTAATTCATCCTATAATCCTAGATTTTATTTTTATGACACTATGAACTGGATGTCTACATTACACAATGCAGGATGTAATCTTTCAAACTCTAAATCTTTTAGAAGCATACATTGCATCTGTGTGTCTCACTGTATCTGGTTTAAAAAAGTATTACTTGTGGCATTTAACAGAATAAATAGTAAAGCATGCTATTACAAATAAATATTGTATTGTGTGTTTTAAGTGTTACACTATGTACAGGTTTCCAGCTATGCGCATTTATGGTTCTTTCATGGGTTCTTTCCCTTCTATTTCAAATTTATAAACAAACCTGGACAAATATAAATATAATTTTACCATAAATACTTGACTATAAGTTGACCACATGTATAAATCGAGGTTAGGTTTTGAGGCCACAATCATGGATTTTGATATGACCCGTGTATAAGTCAAGGGTAAAACTTAGGGGCATGTGACAAAGCATCTAAAGGATGAAGCAAGGAAAACAATGCCAAACATCTTACAAAATTCCAGCAGGCACAACTGTTTGTGCTCACACTAAAGTCTGGATGGATGAGAGAATGTCCTGATTCCAGGACATATTATGCTCTTGCTTTCCACCAGAGCATCATTCCTTTTTAAATAAGAGTTAAAGTACAGTATATACATTGACCTGTGGATAAGTCAACTCATGTTTTTCAGGTCAATTTTTTGACTAAAAATTCTAGACTTATACATGAGTATATACAGTATTCTCTACTTAATTTTAAACACAATAATGTACAAGGTTATTCATGTACTGTTATCTGCATTTCACACTCAGATTATATTTCTGCCTTTAGGTTGAAAAACAGTACTGAATATACAAGCCTGCATTTCCCAAAGCACTTTACTACAAACAATAACTTGTGTACAAAACTGAGTGAAGATTCATCAGAATTTCAAAGTAAAAACCAAGCAATGCTCTAATTATACTGGAATTAGCTTTGTGGCTAATTTAACTTATCACATGAAACATATTTCTGCCCTTGGATACCAAAACAAATTTTAAAATATGCAGCTAGCCTGTTTTGATAGTGCTACAAATTACAGTGTACGAAGACATTCAATGTCAGATTATAAAGGAGTGTCATAAGAGCAAAAGGTACAAATGGATTAGAAATCGACTTCAGGTGTTTTCCTGAACCGCTGCATGAGGGCTATCCAATGCAGTGGAAACAACAGCTGAAAATTAAAACCATTAATATTATATTAAGATAAAATCCTCAACTTTTTACACATGGAAATAAAATACGACCCCTGTATTCAATGGGAGATATAATCGCAGACTTACCATGGATAGTGAAATGCCTAGAGAGACCATACTTTTTCAGACATGGGTAAGTGAAAGCTGACGTTTCACCTGCATCTGTAGCTGGCGTCTTCAGAGAATAGTGGCATGGAGGTGTAGGGGGTATATCCTTGGTTGAGAGGAAGTGATATACATGTTAATCTCTGTGTTGGTCTGTTGGTGAATGGCAAGTCCTCAGGGTGGGAGAATATACAATGAGGATTTGTGTCTATTTAATTAATGATTCATTGTCTTCTGGGAAACCCCCTGACCCTCTGTGATGTTCATTTGCATGTGCTGAGTCTTGATTTTGGTGTTTTTCAGGACCACAGATGCAGGCAAAATGTCTGGAATAAATTCTTCTAGAACACGTCCACATAGCCCCAAAAGCCCACAAAAAACTATGGATGCCAGCCATGAAAGCCTTCAACTTCACAAAACTGAAGAGGCTTAAAATACAGCATTTCCGGTTTTATAACTTGATTTATTATGGAATTCCAAAGTCTAAAATCTAGCCTGCTTATTGTAACAAGCTTTTGAAATGCAAACAGTTATCTTCACAGAAAGGAAAGGATTAGAAGTCATCACCTACAACTCAGGGAACTACATCACTGAAATGATACAACATTTTAATGAGTTTATCATTTCTCATTACATCAGTACGCAAAAATAATGTATTTGTCAGGATTCAAAGAACCAGGTAAACCATAGCAGTTTGCAGTGGTATCAGGAGTAAAGTATCTATAATGGAACTATTCTTGAAATGAATTGATCTTAAAAGTAAACTGCATGCACAGAAGTGAGGATATGATCCCTGGTCCCAGTTCTACAATAGTACAGAAACTAGAACATCAACCAATATCAGATAATATGATCTAAGAGTTCGTAATTTCATACTTTGTTTTAAAACAGCTATAAATTATCTTTAAATTAGTACTATCCACGGTGCAAAAGTATGTGAAAAACCTTGAAAATTATTCTGGCTCAATGGGCTTAGGGTATTTATTGGTTTAAGACAGAAGCATGTTTCACACTACCAAGCAGTTGTGAGATATGTAATACATTCTAATTAAGGCTTAAACCCATAAATGATTTTATGAAAGAATATTTGTAAGTACTCTAAGAAGAATAAAATGAAGCAGAAAACTGAAGATTTTAACTGAAAATTGGAGGTGATGTTCAGAGTATTAGTCTCACTTATATTGAGGTGAGTGGAGGGGGACTTACTACTTACAGATTTGGCAGTTGCAGAAATGTATTGGACAACCATCTCACGTTTTGTGGTCAAGTCTTTATTCCGTAAAGGAGCTTTTCGCTCTTCATTCAGGTTCATGTCTTCCTGTAAAATAGAAAATGATTATAATATTACTAAGATTGGACTACTATTTCACAGTTTTAATCTTCATACGTACATATACTAAGAATGACTCTATGTTTAAGGAGAGAGTAACAATGACTGGCTTACAACAAACAGGCTATTTGATATCATTATCCCATGTTATATAGTTTACATGAATGGTCTTAATGCACATCTCAAATGCTTTTCATTTACAGTCAAGGGCAAGAATACAAAATTTCCAAGACTTGAAGTCATACCACACACAGCCCCAAGTCCAAGATGAAAAGGACAAGAACAAAATGGCATCCCCCAGGTTCTTGCCTCGTTGGGGGGGCGGGGGCTTCCAACAAGAATGGGCTAGGTTTGGTTCTTCATTGGACAGCTAGGCTGCAAGAAAAGGATGGCCCACCACACGTGCCTGCTTGCCTCTCCTTGCTATGGTCTGGTTGTACAGGGCAAACTGGGCTGGTACAAGGAGTAGGGCCATGCACATGCGCACACATGCTCCCGCCTCGCCTCCCAAATAGTTCACTGTTGGCTGCCATGCCCTCGCGAACTAGGCCACGTGCCAAATGTGGCACATGTGCCATAGGTTCACCAACATGGTGTTAACCTATATTATTCCCTTTCATCATGATTTCCTGAATTCATCTTGTAGTGAGAATTGATAACTGATAATTAGGAAAGCACTGGGAAAACTCACAGAAGTATCACTTTTTACACTGTCCATCGTACAAAAAGCAAATACATTGTTCATAACACAAAAAAGGTATTGAGCAAAAACCTTACCATCATTTTTTCAAATAGATCCATAACTTCTTTTTCTGACAAATTCATTGAGCGTTCATCAAACAGCGGCTGAGCCATTGGCAGTTCATTTATAGAAGTCTGTGAATCAATGGGGTGCTGAATCAGAAGCTTCTCCTTTTTGACACCTGATTTCCTAAAACTGGTTATTCTGTCACGCTGCAAAAAATAATAATAATAATTATCTAAGTGCTGGTGTGGAAGAGAAACATAATCATGCCAAAGATAATCAAACTTTAACTACAGTTCTGAAACTGTGGAACTAATGCTTTGCTTAATCTAACAATGGGTCTGCTCCATTTGAAAATGCCACCTTTTTCCAATATACAATTTGTAATCTAAGTTATTAAATCCAATGCAATGTTAAGCCAAATAAGGCAACCTAATATTTAGGCACATAATGTGGTATGCATCACTTACCTAGAATCAGAACTATGTGTAGTCATCATAAATTCTGAATCTCCTAATTCTACACTAAACAATTTTGAGCCAGGTAACTGTAACTGTTATACAATCTAAATAAACTGCTTAGTTTGCTAAAGTTTTACTGTTATTAATCATGAGGCAAACCAGGACCTCATGAAAATATTTTTCATCCTGAAATTCATTTCTATATGAATTAAACAAAGTAAGTGAAAACAATCTTTTGAGGATGCTCAGCTCTCCATCCAATATTAGACTTCATTCTTCTGTAAAATATTAACAGAATCATAGAGTACATATAACTGGGATTACATACACACACATGCATGAGAACTTAAAGGGAAAATCCAGTTCTCCACAGATTGACAAATGGAGGTTATTTCAACAGGGTATATCAAAACTGGAAAATTTATCTACTCCAGAATCATGACAGCCCTATTTTAAAGCATCTTTAGATCACTCTTTAAGTCTCTTTTTATCACTCATCGTACAAGTTAGCTATTAAACTGCTTCAAAACAAACCTTTTACATGCTTAGTAGGCATTAGTTGCAGGTAACATTAAGAAGCAGAATACTGGAGATATAATTGTTTAGTCAGTCTCTTATTCCTCTTAACAACACATGCATGCATATTAGTAGAAGAGAATAATCTCTACTTCTGCTTGTCACGACTGCATTCTGCATAGAAAGGGTCGGGAGGGGGGAAGAAAACTGGATGCTACTTTGGGAAGCATGGAGAAAGTTCTATCTGAAATGAATTCCCTGGATGCAGCTTAGTAAGGCAGTCTTTGTGAAATGATATCTATATGTGAACATCTGTGACAGTGACAGCACTAAAAGTGTCCAAACACCTTAGAGACAGAGTAAGAAAATATGATATGCAGGAGAAGGGAGTCTTAAACCAAAGGTCGGGGAACCTTGAAATCAATCGTTCAAACTTGGTGTTGGATTACAACTGCCATCATCCTTAACAAACTGTCATGCAGGTTAGATTGCTGAGAGCGATAGTCACGAAAATCCAAGAATAAGAACCATTTCATTATAGGAAGTTAGAGATTATTCAGTAGAGCACTTCATACTCTTAGTGTTTCGCTTTGCAAAGTTACTCATATGCAGTACAAGCAGGCATGCATTACAAAAAAGAATACAAACCCAGTACATGAGACTCTTACCACATCATCTGCCAAAGTTTTAATCTGTAGGTTCTATTCAAAAATCAAGAAAATGAGAAAGAGTGGGTTACCCACTTTTTAAAAAGTAACATTACATTTCTTCTGTCAATGTCTCAAAATCACTCTATCCTCCTTTTTCGCCTGCTAAAAGCAGAGTATTGGCACCCTCATGAACCAAGCATTTAAAATTACCACTACAAAATTTCTGCCTGGCTACATATCACCAATGTACTTCATAAATTGGCCATCTGTCAGGGGTGCTTTGATTGTCAGTTCCTGCATGTCAGGGCACTGGACTGGACAGCCCTTGTGGTCTCTTCCAACTTTATGATTCTATACAGAAATGTACAATGCAGATCAGGCCCAAACTCTCCCGAGAAGCAAAGATGACTAAACTGAGATGGTTTCTATTTTGACCGTATCATGAGAAAAGACTCACTAAAAAAGACTATAACGGTTGGTAAAATGAAGGGCAATAAGAAAAGAGGAGGAACACATTCCAGGTGGGTAGATTCAGTCAGAAAAGTCACAGCCATGAGTCTACAGGAGCTGAGCAAGGCAGTTGAGGATAGGGTGGCCTTTCACAGGGTCACCATGGGTCAAAGGTGATTCAAAGGCGATTAACAACAAGCCAAACATACAAATAAATGGGTCTTATAGAAAATCACAACTGAACTTGCCCTAGAAGCCAGGAAGACTAAGATAATCATACTTGGACATATCGTTAGAAATCACGACTCACTAAAAAAAGACAATGATGCTTGGCAAGACAGAAGGCAGTAAGATGGAAGTCCTCAAAAAAGGAAGCCATGGCCTTGAGTTTACAAGACCTGGACAGGGCTGTTGATAAAAGGGTTTCTTGGAGGATTCTCATTATCAATCTTGGAGGTCGCCACAAGCAGAGGTCTACTTGGTGGCAGTTAACAACAACAAAGGAAAGAGTTTGCTTCTATCGAAAGGCTCAGGTATAAGAGTAATCAGAACAATGTAAGATCTTTAGTTTTTTGTGGGGTTTTCAGGCTATCTGGCCATGTTCTGGAAGAGTTTCTTCCTGATGTTTCGCCAGCATCTGTGGCTGGCGAAACGTCAGGAAGAAACTCTTCTAGAACATGGCCACATAGCTCTAGAACCCCACAAAAAGCTATGGATGCCAGCCATGAAAGCCTTCAACTCCACAATGTAGATCTTGTTTGGTGTTAGAGAATTAGACTAGCTCAAGTTCAATTTTCTACTTAATCATGAAACTTTTTGGATAAAAGTCAACATTATTACTCCGCCTAACCTGACTCACAGAGCTGTTGCAAGAATAAAATGGAGAGAAAGAGCTATGCATGGCATTGATCGCCACTGACAAAAGACAGGATGTAAATGCAGAAATAAGTTTAAGAAACAATGAGAGATTCAAGACTGTAGGAAACACAAGAACAATCTACTTAAAGAACCTAGCAAGTTTCTTCTCTCACTTGTTCACTAATTCACAGTGAGGCTTAGGAAATCTTATTTAAGTCACACTCTTCTCTCTGTCCCTAAGGACCTAAACAGACGGCACGGTAAAGCCGGCTTCTAGCTGACTTGGGGGTGTGGCGTTTAGACATGCCATGTCCCCGAGTCACCCAGAAGCCGCATTGGCAATTACACACCAACCAGCTTCCTGGTGACTTGGAGGCATGGTGTATAGACACCACTCGCTGTGGCTCCAATCCTTCAGGGCCATGCGTTTCACCCCAAGGACTGCCAAATTTGGAACCTACTGCTGCAGATTTTTTAAAAGCAATTTGTCTGCAAAAGTAGTTGAGACTGTTCCGCCTTCATACAATGAAAAGCTACACCTTCACAAGGCAAGGGTAGTTGCAAACAGAGGGCTCTTCCCGGCAGGGCTGATCAAACAGCTGTCAAGTCCACAGCCTCTATAGCAGCAGGCCTGCACAACATATAGCCCAGGGCCCACATGCTGACCACCAAAGGTTTTTGGGTGGTCCACAAGGATGTGAAATGGTTTCAAGGCTCCTCCACTACTTGGCCTCCTCCTGAGCAGAGGGCCATGTGGAGGAGGACGAGGAGGAAGAAGGGCTAACGCTGACCCTGCAAGGCTCCTCAGCTTGAGGAGAAGGCTGAGCGAAGGAAGAGGAGGAGAGGCAAACATTTGTCCTGTAAGGCTCCTCCGCTGTTCTACTTTCTCCTGAGGAGAAGGCCAGGGGGCAGCAGGAGAAAGACAGGTGAATGCTTGCCCAGAAATGAAGGAGGGGGACAGCTTCCTTCTGAGAAGGACAGGAGGAGGAAGAGGGGCAAACACTCACCCCTTAGGCCTCCTCCATTGCTCAGCCTTCTTCTGAACGGTGGGAGAGGACAAAGAAAGGCAAGGCTCCTCCACTGTTTGGCTTTCTCCTGAGGAAAGGGCCAGGTGGAGGAGGAGGAGGAGAATTAGTATTAATCTATTCTAATTAATAATATTAATTAATATTATTAATTGATATTAATTCATACACCTACTGCCATATTCTGCAGGTCTTCTCTATAGATTCAGGACTAGGGCACTAAAAGTAACTGACAAAAAACCCCCACACTCAGCAAACAGATCCATGGCACTGTCCTTCTTCTGCTCCCTCTTTGAATGAATCCCAGCAGCCATCCCCTTAGATGTAACTTGTGTGAACGTATTGACCTTTAGTAACGCTTGACACCAGCTCATCAGCTGGGTTTCTGGAATGACATTATACAAGAGGCTTCATAAAGGAATCATATTCCAAGACAGTGACAGAAGACCTTTAATGGCTCCTTCTTTTACTCTGAATTCAAAGCACAGCGTCCACAGTTTGTTTTGTCGTACTGCTGTCTGTTGATGGAGTTGCCGAGTTCTTTCTTATTTAGTGTGTGTATATTGTCTTGATTGACCTTCTACAATGAAGCAGATAGAAAAGGGAATGGCAGTGGGGAAGGAAGGGGAAAAGTCCAGCAGATCTTCTCTCCTTCTGAGGCCTGGGTCAAGGCAGATGGACTGGAGGGAGGGCCCTTCTTCTTACTCTGATCAGGCCCTATTGGAGCTGCCCTGCCCTTCTCTCCCTCTGGATCAGTGGTTCCCAACCTGTGAGTCAGGGCACCTTTGGAGGCTGAATGACCCTTTCATGGGGGTCGCCTAAGACCTTTGGAAAACACATATTCGCATGTAGTGATGGAAGTAATTTTATGGGGGGGGGTGTCACCATAACATGAGGAACTTAAAGGCTCGCGGCATCAGAAAAGTTGAGAGCCACTGCTCTGGATGATGGCGGATGGGCTTCTTGCCTGGAGGTGTGTTGACTGTAATAAAGGCTTTGATTGATTGACTTCTTCTTTCCAGGCAAGTCATGATGGAGCTGGCCTCAGGAAGACAGCTCCAGGAAAAGAGACCCCAGCCCAACATTAGGAGGGGCTTCCTGACAGTCAGGGCTGTTTGACCGAGGGATATATAATCTTGGGAGAGTAGTGGAGTCTCCTTCCTTGGAGGTCTTTAAGCAGAGACTGGATGGCCATCTGTCAATGGGGATGCTTCGACTGGGAGTTCCTGCATGGCAGAGGAAGGGGGCTGGGCTGGATCAGGGCCCTCCTTGGGGCCTCTCCCAACTCTATGGTCCTATAATGGAAGTTCTCAGTCTCCAGGGTGTGACCATGGAGGGCAGATTGCCTTAGCCTGGCATTTGGAGGCAGATGGGGATTGCCTTGGTGCAAAAGGCATGACCGTTTGGCGTGAAATGGGAACAGGCACCGCTCCCTCCCTCCCTCCCTCCTTCCCTCCTTCCTTCCTTCCTTCCCTCTCTCCTTCTTTCTCGCTCACCAGCTTGGGCTTATTCTTGCCCTCGTCCTCCGAGGCAGGAGCCGGGGAGCGGCCTCCCCCCGAGGCGCCGCCCCGCTTAGGGTTCCCCTTGCCCAGCCCTTCCTCGGCCGCGTTCTCCATGCCTCCTTTAGCCCCTCAGGGCCCCATAGACGCTCCAGAGGGGCTTAAAGCGCCTCGCGGAACCTCCCTCTTGACGGCCGCCTCGGCCCTTCCGCTCCGCTCGCGACGCCTCCTGTCAAATCTCCCGGAGTGCGCATGCGCCAAGCAGCAAAGCGAGAGGAGAGGCGCCGGAGAGCCGTCGCTTTCCTCTTTCTAGGAGAGGGAGGGGGGAGGAGAGGGCGCCGCGCACGCGCACAACGCTCTCTGAGGCAGCTGCCCTTACTCTGGGTTCAGAACGAGGCCAATTAGGAACCCGGAAGCGATGCGCTTTAAAAGGAAAGGAGGGGGAAAATGCCCGGATGGAAAGGAATGTTGGGAAGCGGAAGTAAAAAGGAAATAGAGAGAGAGAGGACCTGAGACTGCAGGAAAGAAGGGGCTGCATCCACACTGGAGATATAATCCGGTTTAGGATCCCAGAAGTCTTGGAGACATTTATAGCATTCTCTATCAGAGCTCTTCTGAGAAACTACAGTTCCCAGAATCTAATAGCATTTAACTGCCATGGAATTCTGGGAACTGTAGTTTTCTCAGACATTTAGCATTTGGTGCCGCAACAAACTACAGTTCCCAGAATGCAGTAGCATTGAGCCGTGGCAATCCGAGTGGCATGAAACCGGATTATTTCTCCAGTGTGGATGGAGCAGATGCAGATGTTTTATTATATTTTTAATATAAGAAACATTATTATTATTTTTATTATGATTTCCCCACCTCCTAACAACACACCAACAAATACACAACATCAGTTAAAAAACACATCACTGTAAAATAAAGAAGAGACACATACATATTAAAACAAAATCATCTGCAAGAAAAGACTGGTCTTTAATGCTGTTTTTAAATTCTGCTCCATTTCCAGATATCCTTCCCACCGCTCCGAAAAAACCAACCCTTGGGCAACTGTGAGAATCTATGGAGGATGGCACCTGTTCCCACAAAAATGCTCCAAAGTGTCTCCTTTTACCAAGTTATTGGACCTTCCTTAGCCATATGAGGCCCAAGAGAGGCCTGTTAACAACAGGGAGTGAAGAAAAGCCGCTCCCTGTAAGCTTCTTGTTTTTAAAATGTCTTCTCCTGTCCCTAAAAGTGGCTCAGGTGGGACGCAGGATGTGATGGAAACGCGTCTTGCGCCTGTTGGAGCACATTTGGGGGCAAAAAAACAGGCCAAAATTCACAAAATGTCAGCCTCCATCCCTTCTAGTAGAGCTCTGGATACAGCCTGCAAAATGCTGATGAGATGATGGACTTTATCACACGGGGGGATTTCTCTTAATTTCGAATGAAAAGAAAGTGGGGCCAAAACGCATTCACATGAGTTCTCTAGTTCAGTGATTCCCATTGCCCAAAAATAGCTTGCCATTGCCCAAAATTGTGTGAGATAGTCTATCGCGCAATAACATTAAACCCCATGATTGCATTCGGACTGACTTCCCATTGCCCGAAATTGCGTGTGGTAGTCTATCACGCAGTAACAAACCCCATCATTGCATTCAGATTGCCATTGGATTATACTTCCAGTTTCCCTTGTCTAAATAACGTCCGATGTCAGCAAGCAGAAGGCAAAGCAGCAGGTGAGATTTTTTACTCCCCAGACATCTACTACAATTCTATGATCGACTTGTCATGGTTATTATTTTGTTGTGTGGCTATTTTAATATGTTTTTGTTAATAAACACAATATAAAAAAGGGGGGTTGGGGCACTTTCTTCCACATTTCACCAGTGGCCTGGGCTTTACATGGCTGAGGGCCTCCATCTCTCTGAGTCCATTAACATGTTGTTCCTGGGGCATTTGTAACAGGGAGTGAGTCCTCTATTGGCTGGCCTCTTATAGCAAAGGGAGTGAGCAGATGCTTGTCCTTTGTCTGTGGCAGATACTGTACTGTGGGGAGATAAAGTAAGAGATACAGTAAACACCTTGACACCCTTTTGATGACTGGGACTCTGGAACTGCTTGCATCAGTCCTGTGACTGAATTGGATAATATCCTTCAGGTAGGCCTGGGGTTTTTGCTCTCTCTTAAAAACTCCTGTGATTAGGGGTGGGGGGTTGGTTTGGGTCTGCCTTCCAACAGATGGCCACCTGGGAACAATTAAGATTGTTCTGAGGCTCAGGCATTTTCGCCCAAGAGAAAGATGAGGAGGAAGTCAAGGGTTGACACCTGGCTTCAGCTGATCCTGCATTAGGTTACTCCCTCCT